>NC_141341.1:23727500-23912500 GCF_037954235.1 Aulostomus chinensis | reverse complement strand
GCCCTCCCCCCCTCCATTGAGGAGTTTAACAGTTTAATGGCTGGATGAAGGAGTTCTTCAGTCTGTTGGTCCTGCACTTGGGGAGGAGCAGCCTCTGGCTGAACAGGCTTCACTGGCTGGTGGTGACAGTGTGCAGAGGGTGGCTGACACTGTCCAGGATGTCCAGCACTTTGTCCAGAGTTCTCCTCTCTGCTACTGTTGCCAGAGGGTCCAGCTTCATCCCGACAACTGAGCTGGCTAATTTGGTTTCAGTGGTTTTCCTCAGGCAGCTGAACCTTAATCAATACAAATTGCTTTTGATCAACAAAATCCTTAAGGAGGAGGCACGATGGTGCAGTGGTTAGCACTGTCGCCTCAAACCAAGAAGGTTCTGGGTTTGAGTCCCGGCTCGGGCACGGGATCTTTCTGTGTGGAATTTGCATGTTCTCCCAGTGTGGGTTCTCTCTGGTACTCCAGCTTCTTCCCACCGTCCAAAGACATGCAGTTGGGCACTAGGCTGATTGAATTCTCTAAATTGACCGTAGGTATGAATGTGAGAGTGAATGGTTGTCTGTCTATATACTGTATGTTGGCCCTGTGATGGACTGGCGACCTGTCCAGGGTGAACCCCACCTCTCACCCTTAGCTGCTGGGATAGGCTCCAGCCCCCCCGCGACCCTTAACAGGAATATGCTGAAGAAAATGGATGGATGGATGGAAAATCCTTAATGACCGGACATTGAAAATCTATTCATCATGGTCATCCCTAATATTGCCTTTTTAAATCAAACCAAAGGGAAATGGTGTGATCATAATTATTTATGCTATAAAGTATAGCATGACATCTGAATTGAACATGACCTCTGTAAATCAACATCTTATCAAACTAAAACAGTAGATTATCACTGTGAACCTGGTACTGGACATAATCTGACATTGAATATCTATTAATGACAATGACAAGACATGACAGACAGAATGGTGGTGGCTTAGTAATGTGGGAAGAGGTCAGCTTTGTTCTAATGGACAATGGACACTACCATATCGATGAACAGCAGCTGGACAGTACACAAAAGAAACCGCCTTAGGTTGGTAGAAGAAAGTGGAGAGCACACATCCATAGTAAGCAAATGATTCTTAATATTCATCATATTCATCGATGGAAACGGAATCCACTGTACAGAATATCTCATAATCATATTCATCTACATCACCATCACAGTAATGAAACTTGTTAAGAACTTGACCACCAAGGACATCCTGAAACTCTTTGAGAAGCACCTCAGCATATCGCACTTGCCCTCACCTCATGACAAAACACGGTACATCCTCATTATCCATGATGCTCTTGAATGGAGCTTCTTGAGCTTCTTGAATGTAGTTTATTAATCTTGTTCCTATCTTCTGAACATAATAGAATAGAATTCAACTTTGTCATTGCACATGTCACAAGTACAGAGCAACGAAATACAGTTGCATCCATCCAGAAATGCTTAGCAAGTAACCCACAATTCCAGTAGACAAGTGCATAAAATAACACACAGGTAGTGGTATTCTGCTGATGTCAAATGACCGTAGCTTCCTAAGAGAAGACTGTCTGGTCAAGGCCATTTTAACAATGGTGTTGGTGTTCTTTTCAAGTCCAGCATTTTATCAATAAGAATGCTGAGTTACTCACAGGAATAAACCACTTGTATAACTCCATCCTTGATTATGAAAAGGTCTCTGTAGTCTTTTTAAAAATCAACAATCAAACAATCTCCTTGGTCTAACATATTGTTTTTTCATCCTATAATTGAACACAGTTATCTGCCAAAGTAGTGTTATTTACAGCAACTATATCTCAGGAGTGAAGCTTTTTCAGTGACAAACAAGTGCAACATTTATCCAAGCATTCCTGAGGTATGTAGGCGCCACTGCTGCCACAGAGCAATAACTATGCCACAGCCATTCCGCTTCCTCCTCAAACTATTCTTTACATACTTCCTTTAAAAAATTCTTTATAATAAGCAATTGTCCTGTTTTCATTGTTGTTCCCCATAATGATAATAATTGTGTTTGATTGTTTCATGGTCAGTTATTTCAGCGAATAGGGTGATTTGTTTAGTGATCCTCATTCAAGTAAATATTTTTGTATTTCTTTCTACATTATGCTGCATGATTTTTTAAAAAAGAAAAATCAAATTGTAAATGTCAGCTTTTGTATCATGATTCTCATTTTTGCTGAACCAATTCAAATGATGATGAAGTGAGTTTTGGTAGTATGTCCACAAACAGATGTCTTAAGTGTGTAGAATGAGATGTGCAGGCAAGATGTATCTACAACACAATATTTTATTTAAAATGGTATTTTGACACAATATTTGCCTTTAACAAATACTGCAACTTCCTGTGAAATGAAAAGTGCTATAGGCCATATTTTGAGTTTCATTGCATTTTGATTAATTTTGCAGGCCTAAGCTATTTAACATTTAAATCAATGTAATATGATCTAATCTATTATTCAGAAACATGTCTCATCTAAGGATGATATTCAGATATTCCCATCATACAAGAGTAATAAAATAACTTGCCTTTTCCTTTCAAAAACAAACACTGACAATGTTTAAGTAAACATGTAGCCATATGTTATTATTGCTCTACACACTGAGGTTTCAAAGAGGCAAGGTGCATGGAGGGAGGCAAGGTGCGTGGTAGGAGTTTCCCCTCCGTTAACCACTTTTCTTACCAGGGTCTACTTTAGGATTTTCAAAGCTTGTTTTGCAAATCTGTGGAACAGAGATTGTTAATGCTTCAAAAAGAAGTTTATCAAGCTAACAAAACCTTTCAATATCTTACTCAGGAATGAAAAATACAACAATGTAGAGCTTTAAAATTATCATTTTTTTTAAAAAGAAAATTGATACTAGGCAGGGCTTACTGTGTAAATAAACTTGTTCTGTCTGCAGTGCACAAAGTTTGCGTAGTAACAGTCTTTGCAGAAATAAATATTATAATCAATTGGAGAAGCTACAGTTACCATGCAAGTATGTTTTTTTCCCTTGTTACGTTTGGACGCAGCCTTCAGTTACTTGTAAAACTCAGAAGAACCATCTCTGTTTGTGCTGAAGGGAGGGCAAAACAAATGGAGCTGAAGGAGCAATTTAGGAAAAAAAATCAAAAAATAATATATTTCATATCTATCTATTTTTAGGAGTATTCCTTTAACTTTTTGACCTAGAAAATACGACACTTCTCTTAAAGTAGGACTTTGTAGTGTGTGAACTTGCACAATAACCTGTCGAAAAACTCTATACACACACACACACACACACACACACACACACACATATATATATATATGATCACAAGTTTACATACCCTGGCAGAATTTGTGATTTGATTTTATTTTTTTGCCATTTTTCAGAGAATATGAATGCTAGGAGAAGAACTATTCTGTCACTCATGGATAGTGGTTGGGTAAAGCCATTTATTATTAAACAACTGTGAGTTGTTCAATGATATTGAGGTCAGGAGACTGAGATGGCCTCTCCAGAACCTTCACTTTATTCTGCTGAAGCCAGTGACAGATAGACTTGGCCTTGTGTTTTGGATCATTGTCATGTCTTAACGTCCAAGGATGTCCTATCCACAGCTTCCAAGCTGATGAGTGCAATTTTTTTCAGAGTCCTGTATTTCAGCTGAAGTTGTTTGTGGGTTTTTCTTTGCATCCCAAGCAATTTTCCTGGCGGTTGTGGCTGAAATTTTTGTTGGTCTACCTGACAGTAGTTTGGTTTCAACAGCATCCCAGATTTTCCACTTGATTAGAGTTTGAACACTGTTGATGGACATTCCTGGTATCTTGGATAACCTTTTATAACCCTTGCCTGTTTTATAAAGTCCAATTACCCTATCCCACAGATCCTTTGACAATTATTTTGCTTTCCCCATGACTCAGAATCCAGTAATGTCAGTGTAGCACTGGATGAAAAGATGCAAGAGCCTGTCAGCAGCCCAGAAACTCACTGACCTTTTTCACTCACACACTGATTACAAGCAAACAGATCACAGGTGATGATGGTTACCTTTGGTAGCCATTGAAACCTGTTTGTGTCAATCTGTGTGCGTGTAATCAGGACATGAGCGAGAGTCTTATCATTCATATTCTCTGAAAAATGGCCAAAAAAACCCCACAAATTCTGCAAGGGTATGCAAACTGACAAGCACAACTTTCTGTCTTTCTTCCATATATACATATATATACAGTATGTATGTATATATGTATATGTATGTATATATGTATACGTATGTATATATGTATACATATGTATATGTGTGTGTGTGTATTATATATATTGTCTCTAGTTTATTTGTTTTTCTGAAAAAATGAAAAATTACTTTTGCAATTATTTTCAGAAGACGACCATATATATAACATATACACAGAGTATATGCAAAGATATCATGCTTTTAAGTTAAATATTAACACACACACACACACACACACACTTACAGCAAGCACACTGTTACCATAACAGTTGGACGAATAAAAGCTGTAAAACACATATTCTAGCGAAGTTCAGAGGGGAATTATGAAGGTATTGAGACAGAAATAAGTGAGGTTAATAGAACTGTGTATTTTGAACTGCCTGTTATGAGTAGTGAATACCTCTGTTGCAACTAAAACCTACCCCGGATCAAGAGTGCATAAAGTTTATTCCCACTTATTGTACACCATAGTGTATGTCAAGAAACAGGATGCAGTTTCACTGAAGCCCAAATTTCGCTGACAGGCATTCAATATTTAATCCCAACAATATAATAGATTTGACCATAATGCCTCTGTAAGAGAAGGGAAAGGTTTTAATGTTTTTGATGTCTTTCTCTTCCTAGATTTCCAGTGGGTTCAAGGAGACGTTTGTGAGGTGCAGCTCATGGTCTACAACCCCATGCCTTATGAACTTCGAGTAGAAAATGTGGTCAGTTAAATTCATTAAACCCAAATCTTGAATGTGCTGTAATCATATCTTGTTAACCCTTTTCTTGTGAGTTTTTTAAAAGACAGCCACCTCAAGTAATTTTGAATATTTTTGCTCATCTTTCAAGTCTCCTAAAAGTTTGTGATACAGAACGCTGATGAAAAACTGAACATATAAAAACAGGTGCAAAGCCTCTATTGTGTGTAAAAAAAAACAAACAAAAAACACAAATTTTAAGTTCATCAATTCCATTTTTTTTCTTTATTAATAATAATATCACTCATGACGTGATAATGACGTCTTTTCAATAGAAAACTCTTATTTTCAGACAAAAGCTGAGAAAACATATTCTATAAAAGGAATGATTTTCAAGCATAAAATTGATTTGACATTTGTATTTATTTTTTGGCAGGTTATTCTCCTATGTGGTCATTTCAATTTTATACTATTTTTAGGTGTTTTTTAATGTGCATCTAAAGTTACTTTTCGAATTTCTTCTTGCCATTGTGACATGTTATGATTGTTCACCATCTCAAGGCTGTTTTTGAATCTTTTATCCTGCTCGTACTGTTTTATTAGTAGTAATCCTTCTATCATATTTTTAGCAAGGGACTTTGTAAGCTCCTTCAGGCCTCTTGTCTCTACCAGCACTATTTCATTGACTGATCTATTGTTTACTATTTTAATGTTTAAGGCTTAAAAATAAACAGTAGTACCTGCAAGCCCCCCTGGACAACCTGCCCCTCCGTTTGTTGTCATCTGCATGGCTAAAGTTCTCCAACAGTAAGGGCAGGTTTCCACTGGCTCACTTTGGCTCGGGTTAGTGGGGGCAGGTCGGTTTTGCCCCAATGGTACTAATCGTTACCATTTTGGTCCTTGCTCCACTGGGGTTCCAAGCAAGCTGAGTAGGGACCAAAATGTGACGTAAACACATCGCGGGGTACTGGTCGATTGCTTAGTAAAGTCTTTTATACTTTTCTTGGGTGTTCCATTTCGCCGCTAGAAGCCTTGCCTTTGTGTCGTCCCTTACTTTTGTTTAAGCAAAAACCATCATCATCATCGACGGTCACTCGTGGTCGAGTATGACTGTGCTCCTTCTTGGTCCTTGTGGGTCTTCAGGTGGATGTAAAGGCCAATTTTGGACCCAGTTATTCTGGGGCAGTGTGGACAGGGCCTGCTTGGTGGATGCTCTCTCCTTTCTGAGTCTGCGCTTGTGTTTTGCAGCATGGCAGAGGTCATCATTATATTGTGCAGCACCCTCACGGACAAGGTTTGTCCAGGCGACTCTGTCTTTTGCCATGTGTTCCCAGGTCTTTAGGTCTATGTGGCACTTCTTGAGGTTTATTTTAATGTTATCCTTATACCTTTTCTTTTGGCCTCCAGGGGCCCACTTTCCTTTAACAAGCTGTAAGTAGAGAACCTTTTCAGGGAGGCGAGAGTCTGGCATACAGATAACAAGGCCAGTCCATCGGAGCTGGTTTTGGGCAATAGTGGCAGTGACGGTCAGAACGTCAGCTTGTTTGGGGGTATGACAGGCGTACTGCTGTTTGGTGGTGGTTGGTGTAGGATTTGAGTCTTCTTTGTGTCTGTTTTATGTTGACGGCTAGACCAAGCTGTTTGTATGCTTTCGTAAAGGCAGATAGGATACACTGTAGGTCCTCTGCTGAGAGGGCTACAAGGGCGTTATCGTCCGCATACTGCAGCTCCATGATTGACATGATGGTGGTTTTGCCTTTGGGCCTGAAACAGTTGATGTTGAGGAGTTGGCCATCAGTCCTGTACATGATGTTGACTCCTTGGGGCAGATGCTTGCTTGTGAGATGGAGGATAGCAGCGATAAAGATGGAAAATAGTGGTGGAGCAATGTTTCACTGAGTCGAAGGCTTTGTTGAGGTCTATAAAGGCCATGTATAATGAAACATTTTGTTCCTGGCATTTTTCTTGCAGTTGGCGTGTAATGAAAATCATGTCCGTAGTGCCTCTGTTTGGGCGAAAACCACTCTTGAGACTCAGGAAGGATGCTTTCTGACAGGGGAGTGAGCCTGTTGGCCAACACCCAAGCAAGGGCTTTCCCTATGGTGGACAGGAGAGAAATGCCATTGTAACTTCCGCAGTCAGCTTTGTCTCCCTTCTTATAGATGGAGACAATTAAAGCATCCCTGAGCTGGGCAGGGATTTCGTCTTCTTCCCAGATTTTGATAGCAGGGCATGGATGTGCTCAAGAAGATTTGGTTGTCCTTTCCTCAGGACTTCTGCTGGGATACCGTCGGGCCAAGCAGCCTTGTTGTTTTTCATGTTCTTAATGGCATCCTGCACCTCATCCAGGCTGGGTGATTCTCCCATGCTTTCAACGATGGGCTGTTGAGGGATTTGGTCTAGCGCCCCATTTCACGGACAGTGTTCCTGTTTAGGAGGTCCTCATAGTGCTCCTTCCACCTGTTCACACAATTGCCACCTTGTCCTTCAGCAGCAAGAGTCCATCTTTAGAGCAAAGGGGGGGGGGGGGGTTAGATAGCAGTAACTGGAACCATATACCGCTCTTGTGGCATCAAAGAATCCTCTTGTATCCCCAGAGTCGGCAAGCTGCTGGATCTCCAGAGCCTTCTCTGTCGACCACTGGTTCTTTAATTGCCTAACTTGCGTTTGGACGGCTGCCTTCGCTTTGGCACGGGCTGCTCTTTTCACCTTGCAGTGGATGTCGTTGTCGTTGTCCTCCTCCGCTTTATCCGGTTGGTCCGGGTTGC
Organism: Aulostomus chinensis; assembly: GCF_037954235.1. NCBI lineage: Eukaryota > Metazoa > Chordata > Actinopteri > Syngnathiformes > Aulostomidae > Aulostomus > Aulostomus chinensis. The sequence continues at coordinate 23,904,819 of NC_141341.1, read as the reverse complement.
AGGGGCAGCAGTCTCAGCAAGGAAGCCTAGACACTCCTCTCCACAGCCACTTCCACCAGCTCTTCCGGGGGAATCCCAAGGCCAGCCGAGAGATATAATCCCTCCCGAGGCCTCCTCCCAGTTGGGCATGCCTGGAACACCTCCCGAGGGAGGCATCCAGGAGGCATCCTCACTAGATGCCCGAACCACCTCAACTGACTCCTCTCGACATGGAGGAGCAGCGGCTCTACTCTGAATACCTCCTGAATGACTGAGCTTCTCACCCTATCTCTAAGGGAGAGCCCAGCCACGCCGCGGAGGAAACTCATTTCAGCTGCTTGTATTCGCAATGGCGGTCTTTCGATCATTACCCAGAGCTCATGACCATAGGTGAGGGTTGGAATGTAGATTGACTGGTAAATTGAGAGCCTCACCTTTGGGCTAAGCTCCTTCTTCACCACAACAGACTGGTTTGGTGCCCGCAACACTGTGGATGCCGCCCCAATCCGCCTGTCAATCTCTCGCTCCATCCTCACTCCTGAGAAAGACCCTGAGATACTTAAACTCCTCCACCTTAGGCAGGACCTCCCCCCCCATCTGGAGTGGGCAAACCACCCTTTTCTGGCTGAGGACCATGGCCTCAGACTTGGAGGTGCTGATTCTCATCCCAGCCGCTTCACATTCGGCTGCGAGGTGGGAGTTAAAGATCATTCTGACAGGTTCTTCCGCCAGGCGTTCCCAACAAACCCTCACTACTAATTTGGGGCTGCCGGGTCTGTGCGGCATCTTCCCCTGCCACCTGATCCAACTCCCCACCAGATAGTGATCAGTTGACAGCTCAGCTCCTCTCTTTACCAGAGTGTCCAGAACATGCGGTCACTGGTCAGATGATAAGACTATAAAATCGATCATAGACCTGCGGCCTAGGATGTCTTGGTGCCACGTGCAATGGTAGGCATCCTTATGTTCAAAAATGGTGTTAGTTATGGACAAACTGTGACTTGCACAGAAGTCCAATAACTGCACACCACTCGGGTTCAGGTCGGGCATAAGCATAAGTGCAGACCACAGTCAGGACCCGTTCCCCGACCTGAAGGCGCAGGGAAGCAACCCTTTCATCTACCAGTGTAAACCTCAGCGTACAGGTAGAAAGCCTGGGGGCAATCAAAAATCCCACCCTGGCCCTCCGTCTCTCACCCGGAACAACTCCAGCGAAAGAAAGAGTCCAACCCTTCTCAAGGACTTGGGTTCTGGACCTGGAGCTATGTGTCGAGGTGAGGCCGACTATATCCAGCCAGTAACGCTCAACCTCTTCCACCAACTGCTGCCCAATCCACAAAGCACCGGACCATTTTGGTTCCTCCCACGGGTGGTGGGTCAATGGGAGAATGAATTCATATCTCCCCTTTGGGCTAGGCCCCATGAACCAAGGCCCAGCCACCAGGTGCTTACCATCGAGCCACTACCCCAGGCATCGAGCCCCTACCCCAGGAGTGGCTGTCATTTTGCCAAGTGATAAAAGTTTGCCGCTTGATGTCAGTGAGTTGCTGAATCTCGGGGTCATTCTCATCAAACCAGTCTTGATGTCTCCTTCTGTTGGGGTAACACTCTGCTTAGACCATCCTGCAGCTGTTGTTGATAGGTGGCGTCATCCAACAGCTCAATGTTTATCTTTGGTCGGCTCTGTCCTTTCTGCATTCTCCTTTTCCACATTAAGCGGATAGACATAATGGAGCGAATGTGGCGTGGTCAGTCCAGCAGTTGTCTGCACTGGTCATTGCTCTGGTGTTAAGGACATCACGGTGGTCTTTGAAGCGGGCAATGACGTAGTTGATGAGATGCCACAGTTTGAAGCGAGGATGCATCAATGATGTTTTGAACTAGTTTTTTTGATGGAAGATTGTGTTTGTATTGACTAGGTTGTGCTCTGAGCACTTGGTTAGCAATAGTTTACCATGGGGTTCGTGTTTCCAACCCCTTCTCTCCCCAGCGTGCCCCTCCATAGGTGGTAGTTTCGTCCCAATCTGGCGTTGAAATCTCCCAGCAGGATGAGCTTGTCCTCCTTGGGGACTTCGGATAGAATTTTATCCTGGTCAGCATAGAAGGCCTTCTTAAATTTGTCCTGTGCATCAAGCGCTGGTGCGTAGGCACTAATAACCGTAGCCATCTGACTGCTTGTAAGCATCAGACGTATGGTCATTCGGCGCTCGTTGATGCCCACAGGGAGTTCGTGGAGGTAGTTGATGAGGCAATTCTTATTAGTGAAACCAACACCATGGATTCGTGGCTCATCTGCAGACTTTCCTTTCCAAAAGAAAGTATATCTGTCTCTCTCCTCCTTCAGCTGACCTTCATCAGGCAGTTGGGTCTTGGAGAGTGCTGCGGTGTTGATCCAGAACTTCCTTAGCTCTCTGGAGATGATGGTAGTTCTCCTTTCAGGTCGATTGCTGGCTTGGTTGTCCGTGAGGGTCAGCGCATTCCAGGCTCCAATGCATAACTGTTTTCTGTGTTTCTCACGACATGGTGGTGATCCCTCTGGATGCAGTATTCCAGACAGGATTTTGCGAGGCAGGCTAGGTTTAGGGTACCTTTTCGAACCCCCTCCCCTCCTGGGGTCAGCAGAGTGGATCTTGAATAGGGCTGCTCAGTCATAGGTGCAGCTGTCGAGAAGCTCTTTCTGCCTCAGTCCAAGAGCTTTACGACTGAATCTGACACCCACCGCCTGTGTGCCAGGTTGTGGCTAGGGACTCCCAGACTTCACTGTCCTGCCCTTGTTACCACTTCCCGATCGCCACAAGACTTTGTTGTCTGGGATGTAAAATGGATAGGTTCCATTTGAGAGGACGCCTGCGCGTGACGTCTTTTAGCCTGGGGAGACTGATGCGCCTGCAGCCGCCACACGGTCCTTGGCAGAGAAAGGCCTGGGTCCAATGGCATGGAATCCATGACGACTGGAGACCACCCGCTGTTGCAGCCTTCTTCTGCTTTCAGTGCCGTTGTGACTTAAAGTGTCATCCTCCTCCACTTCCACCGTTGACGACTATGGATTGCACTTTGTCTGGAACCTCCCCTTCGACCTTACCGCCATGGTTGAACCTACCTGGAGCTGAAGCTCCAGACGGCTTCGCTCTTAGGTTCATTGGAACACACAAGGTTCTCCATCACGGCAAGTGGCGATCCATGGAGAACAAAAGCAAAAACCACAGACCGAGTAACACGTATAATGCTGCCTCCATGTCGTCCGTTGTTGTTGTTGTGTCAAAATGATTGTTGCTTCAGGCTTATTGAGCTGCTTTTCATTGTGATGTTTGTTGCACTTATGCCAACCATGACAAATGTTGTCCTTGGACGCCTTGATGAAGGACTCGGCAATGTGCCCAAGCCGTGCAACAACCTTTAAGAGGGCACTCCAAGCAGAGAACTGTCCAAAGTGCACACTTCCAAGCTTGCTGTGTGACGGACTGGTGACACAAGCAGTGACCTCTGACCATACCTCTACATCTGACTACGGGTCAACAAGGCTGAAAACTTTTCCAGATGATTGAATCTGTCTTTTTCCCTTCCAAGCAGCTGAAGGATTTCAGCTGAGGAGTCAAGAGGGGATTTCTCGGAAGCAGTTGTTGTCCGATGATGATTGTTTGAACCAATTTCTGTTTCAGTGCCATATTTGCTAGTTTTTTTCTTGTTTGTTTACATTTCTTTTGGTATGCATTGTGCATCTTTCATGCCTCGGTATTATAGCCTCTTTCATGAAATACTTTGCTCTTCTTCCATTGGTCTCTGTCATGCCAGAGTATATTTTCAGCGTGTAAGGAGAGACCATTCTGTGCATATTGACCATGTCAAAGAGGGCCAGTGACATGTTACTTTGGTCATCCAACATCACGTACATTCTCTTCTGTTCAGGATGTCCTTTGGGTTATACCATGACCAGACACATTTTGGAGCATGACTTTCCTACAAACTGCTGTAAAGCTGGACATAGTTACAGTTGAGTTCTCCTCAGCTTCCTCCCCGCCATCTCCCACTGCTGAAGTGACAGGCTCTCTTGCCATTCAGGGAGGTGGACCATCATGAAGAGTTAAGACATGATGGTTACTGTCACACTCTGAACAGTGGATGGCAGTCTTACAGTCCCTGGCTCTATGGTTTGTTGACATAAAACATTTTAAGCAGATTAAATGCTCTTTGAGGAAACTCTTCTTCTCTTCCAGACTCTTCATTCTGAAACCCCTACATTTTCTGAGAGAGTGTGGTTTCTTATGAATGGGACAATGTCTCTCTCTGGATCTATAAGAGACTTGTCACTATCTGGAAAGTTGGAGGCCTTAACCTCAGTTTAATTAGCAGAGATGGGAAGTATGGCTTTCCAGAACTTAGCTGGAGGTTTCTCATCTTTGTAGGGTGCTGTACTGTACTGTGCATTTTTTGTATCTGGTCCCTTGAGTAACCCATCTGTCTTGGAGATTGTCGGAAGCTTTTCCACAATTGATTGAGTTCATGCCTCTAGCTGAATCAAGGAAGCTGAAACCTGATAGGTAACCTTCATTCTTTGTGGCTTCTATCTCATGGAGAGGGTCTGCAAATTCCTGAAGCTGTTGGTTATCTTTGTTGGAGATTTTAGGTACATTCTCAAGACGTTTAAATAATAAAGCCTCAATAACCCCTGGAGAGTCATAAGCCTTATTTAACTGTTAGCATAGCCTGTCGAGTCCAGCTGATGGATCGTTGACATGGACTGCTCTGATTCTCAGGGCATTCTCAGGAGATGTGTCCTTGCCAAGCCACCTGGTACGTAAATCTAGCTCCTCACTAGGTTTGAGATTCAAGCCTTCTATGGCATTATAGAAAGCAGATCTCCACGACATATAGTTCTCTGACCAACTGTCAAACGCTTTGAACCCTGCTGTGAGAAGGTCTCCATGAGTGAGAAACGCAAAGAGGTCAGAGACATCTGTGGACCTGGACTTTGTGTGGTGAACTTGCTGTGCCGTTGCCTTGTAGTAAGTAAGGACTGAAAGCATTGACATAGACCTTAGGGGAGATTTGGTGCCGTGTAGCTTGAGGATGTTAAAAACACTGTATCACACAGGCTGCAACATATGCTTATGATCATCAAAATTGTCTTTATATTGGGGCTTTGAAGTATTTACTGTCCCTCTTTTATCATCACATTCATCTTCTTTTTGGTGGCTGAAATGTACATTAATGTAGTCATCAGTACGTTGTCTTGATACAGCTGGTGATACAGTGGGACATATAGCCATGCCCTAGCAGCTTCAGCTTCACTGTCCCTAAAGAGCGTTCAATGTTGCATCGACGTGTTCGTTCAATCCTCATGTCAATTTGAAGTTTTGCATATTCCGCTTTTTTCCATGCAGCTTCTGTCTTTGCCAGTGCCTCTGCTGCAATATGCCATGAGTTTGATTTAGAAGAGTGATGGGAGAATGCTGATCTGCTTGTATTTAACTTGAAATATTGTGAAGATGATGCTTGGCTCGCATTTGACTAGGAATGTCGAGAGGATGATGCATTTTAAGCTCAACGCTCTGATCTGACCTCCAGTTTGGACCCTTTGCAGTCTGACATTCTACTCTGGTAGGTATGGTGTGTATCATATCCACTCTTGTGCTCTTGATATGGGTTGCCCTGACCATGAGTGAAACAGAACATGGTGTAGGCAGCGAGCTAAACAATTTTCCAATAAAAACACCATAGAGGGGCATCCAGGCTTACGGATTTTATGGACGTCCTTTGTGTGAAACTGTAAACAACATACAGACAGGGACACAGAAATAAATGGATGTGCAAGCCACATTAAGCACATGAAATTATCCTCATCCTTATGTAAAATGCTAACTAAGACAGTAAATAAAGTAAGTACATTCAAGTGATTAAAGGTAATGCAAATGTAACCAGCTCAAACCACAGAAAGTTAACCAGTAAAAGTAATCATGTTCATCAAAATAACCAACACATTGAATACAAATATATTTAACTGCAGTTGTACTCACAGATTGTGCCAAATAAAGAGCCAAAACAAGGAGTATAGATCTGGATGGAACTAGACCCCTTTCCACTGCTGTGTCTCTGTTCAAAATGGCTGCTCTGAGCTCTGGCAATCAGTGGTTTAACCACCTCCAACACTAGGTGTCACTACACACACATTGTAATTACTGGGGCCAGAATAAATAGCGCCTTCAACCTTTTAACAGTGAAAATGGCTTAACAAAAAATCAAATCAGTGGTGTGGGAGTTTTGTCTCATAAATGATGGAGAATCTTGTCAAGTGGAGGGGAATGAGTTGAAAGAACCTGTAAATTGAAAACTGGACAGTAATTTCAAGCATGGCTCAGTAAAACAGGAAGAATTCTACATGGTCAGATACTTCTAAATGGTTCCTCTGCAACCATGGAAGCATCTATGGCTACTGATAGTGCTTTGTTGTTGTCCTGGATAGCCAAAACAGGATCCCTCAAAAGCTTTTTTGAAAATTAATTCTATAATCATAATTTTATGGGATGGTGAGAACAGGCTACTCACACTGATGGGTAAGAAAACATGGAGTTTAACATCCCCTTGTGGCGATATTACTTTATTAGTGTTATACACCATCCTGTCTGACCAGATAGTAACTGTATTAAGGTAAGACCATTTGTTCCTCTTTTCTTGTACAGAATACATTATGAAAGACCCATCAAACATCAGGGTATAGGCAATCACAGCTTTTTTTTGTATTAAAGAATCTCCAGCAGTAGCACAGACCTGCACTTCTGTACACGCCTTTAAGAGAATGATCGGTGGTGAACAACATGATAGTATGTAATGGACCAGTAGGTTAGTAGGCAGAGTAAACTGTTCGCTGTTCACTATATCTTATTTTCAAATATTCTCTTGTTTCCCTGTAACCTGAATTGCAGGAAGTAACACTCAATTCAAGATTTCCTTCTGATCAGAATCAATTTCATTATACAGTTCATAATAACCGTTTTGCTTACAACAACCACTCTGTACTAAAATATCCCACCAGTCATTACCCAGTTATGTTCCCCGCGATGAAGAAGTAAGTCTCCCTTTAAATTCAGTCCAGAGTCCTTAAGAAAAATAAAAAAGACAGTTCACGTCCAAGGTTCAAGGGAAATGTTCGTGTGTATTTAGAGGGATGTCAGTGTTTGCAGCAATTGGCCGACTACATCACTGGGTGCAGTTAAACTGGATGCTTACAAGGACCACAACAATGTGTGTTGCTCTCTTTCAAGATCCTGGTGGGAAGCATCGCCATCACCTCACTGAAGGATCCAAATCCAGGAAAAACAAAAGGATCAGGAAAAACAAACAGAAAAATTTCTGACCTGTCCACTGGCAGTTTCAGAGAAATATCATCAGTATCAAGTTATTTACACTTTGTCTACTAAGTCATTTAAATGTAATCACACAAGGTCCATTAATATGAACCATCAAATACAAAATATGCTGTGTTGGATTTACACTACTTAGTTCTAGGTTCTTTCCTTTTATATTCAACTTTCTCCAGTTAGTTCACCAACTCTCTGTCTGCCGTGCTCTGACTGTCTCTATCTCTGCGCAAAGACTTGAAGGGGAAAAACACAACATAAAAAACAACACGCACTCAGTTCTTTTTGTGATGCGTTCACTGAATTGTATTTATCCCATTGTTTAGACAATTTTTAAGTTATTTTGATTGAAATTACAATATTATTGTATTCTTTTTTTAATTTAATTTTCTGTTTTATTCTCATGTAAATCACCATCATGTGGGTTACACATAATAAACACACAAAGGTTTGCACTGCTATCCTTATTAGGGCATTCCATTGACTTACATTTACGTGGACAGCCTAATTGAAATCAGAAACCCAATCCCTAATTTATATCTGATGTCAGTCAGCATACAGCTTCAGTGCTAATTCTCACCTCTGTTTTTTGGTTTTCTATTAAGTGACACTCAACTGTTTGATTTTCAGAGGGGGACACCCGAAGATACTTTTGTCATTCATCTCACAAATCAATTTGGGATATTTAATTGGTTTTACTGTAAATAGCGAATTCTGCTTTCTTTGTCCTTTTATTCCTTTTTAGCCAGGTTATGTTAGCTGAGTTATGTGAACTAAAGATATAGTAATCTGTCACTTAAAGAATAAAACAAAGTCTGACTGAAGTGGACTTTTACATTTTTAGGACTGTCAAGCATTTTAATAAAAATAATTATGTGTTATTAGTTAATGAATGTGGAGTTACTTCACATAAATTTTGGCTGTGACAACCATTTAAGATCTATAGATATTTTTTTGGTAAACCTATGAATTCATGAATAGATAAACTTGACAGGACTAGATTTTCCACAAATGCACTTAAGGTTAGTTCCCACCGGTGAGACGCACCATGGCATTGCAGTCAGTGCTGAATTGGGTTTATATATTTTACAGATGTAACAGATTTCATGTTGCTTTTGTTAATACAGTAAATGCTAAGATCATAGTGCTTTATAATCAGGAAAAAATAAAATGTGTACTAAAATATTTTTTTAATGTTTAGCTTGTTGATCAATACAAGTGACAATATACTGTATGTGTCTTTTCCTAAGTAATTGAAAAATATTAAATAAAACAGCCTATTCCTGTATTAAGACCTCAACAAAAACAAAAATTATTGCAAATTGCACTGACGTTTTTGAGAAAATATGCTGGAACATCTATGTAAGTATCTACTGATGCTAATCTAGACTCATGAGGGGTTTGGGGTCTTTCAACATCATACCCCCTCCTCTAGGTGACCCAGCTGAGTCTGATCAGACCCCAGCTTGTGTACAGATGGCTAGCTAGCCATTCTGCCCCCCATGGTTCTCCTCTCTTGAGCCACAGCCACCTTCAGGCTTTATCTGCTGCTTTGGTGGGACTGCAGATGGCTCTTCTCTTCCCCACACCTTCGATGCCCAAAATACTGAAGGCTCTGGACAGGGATCGGGCAGCAAAGCCACTACGAGACCTGGGAGACATCTTGGCCTCCATCTGGCTTGTTGGCAACTGCTGACAAGTCCCTCATACTGGGCAAGCTTCCTTTCAAAGGCCTCTTCTAAGTAATCTTCCCACGGGACTGTTAGCTGCAACAGGACAACATGTTTGGTGGATTTGAACAGGAGAACAATGTCTGGTCTCAAAGGGGTGGTCGCAGCTTGATTGGGGAACTTCAGTTGTTGGGAATTCAAACACCTTCAGCAACTCTCCACTGTTCTGGAATCCTGTCCCCCTTCCAGATGGCACACAAGATCTTACATAAGCTTTGGAGGAGTTTAGGACAGTTCTTATACTTTGTATGAAGTGCCACTTGGTCCTGGAGCAGAGCTTGTGCATCCTCTCCTGGCAACCTCTTAAACCTCCTTAGGCTGCAACTCTGATATGTCAAACTGCATGGATGATCTATCAGGGTGCTGCACTCCCCAACTCTTGTTCTCTCACTGGGTTGCTGTATGTCTGCTTCAGATAGTGATCAATCTCTTCCTGTGAGCAGGTCAGCTTGCCGCACTGCTTCTGCCCTTGCAGCTCCTTTGGGAATTTGAAGGGGTTGGCAATGAATGTAGCATGCTTTCTGGCTTATTCATGGCAGTGCCTCCACTGCCCTTCTGCCCACCAGAGGACCCTGATCTTACTCCATAGGATGCATCAACTGAGCCAGATCAATGTGCTCCACCTCTCCTGCCTGCTTGGATTGTCACTTTGAGGTCTTCATCTTCTGCCTAGTGTTGTGGATTCTTGCCTCTCTGTGGTTCCTTGAATGAGGTCCTTTGGCTCCTTTCTTCTCCTCCTTTCCGAATCTATTACATGCAACATCAAACCTTTTCATCAAACAACCAAAAAATAACCCTGCAAAATGCAGGGGGGGGGGGTATGTTCTGTCTTTTTTTCCCCCCTAAGTTTTATTTTTTTCTTTAATTAAATAACCAAAATACATTTGCTAATTTTACCAACCCTGTTTATTATACAAGTTGTATCAGCATTTTGAGTCAGACTACATTCAGAATAATAAATGAATCAATAAATGCATTACCCTGTCAACTTTTGTTTTTATATTTTTTGCACTCTTTATGTTACCGTTAACTGCATGATTGCAATATGTGTCAATAAAACACAAAGAAGAGGGGCAGCATGGCTTGGTCCAGCAACCAAAGTGCTATTGGTTCGATCCTCACTTTCCCCAGTGGCCATGTTGAAGTTTCCTTGAGCAAGATACTGAACCCCTCATTTCTTCTGATGGGCCTGCGATGGACTGGCAACCCGTCCAGGGTATACCCAGCCTCTTGCCCAATGTCAGCTGTGTTACGACTCGGCTCAGGTAGGGACAAGGAGACATAACACGGGAAGATCCGGTGCTGTTATAGTGGGCAGTTTTATTTCCAGATGTCAATGGTACATGCCACATGCGTTGTCAGGACAAAAGAAAATGAAAGGAACTGCGGCCACACAGGGCCAAAACCCACCAAATGAAAACCCGGACCTAACCACAAGAAAAGAAACACAAATCCACGCAACTCAGGGCAAAAAAACAGAAATGCGACTTGGATGAATAACGATGAAAAAAACAGCTCCACCGGAGCAACCAGCCACGCAGGGCGACACAGAAAAGAAACAAAAGTGTAAACAAAACCAAAACCAAAACCAATGGTAGGGGCTCACCAGCCTCGCCTCAACCGCCACACCACAGTAACCTGATCTCAGGATCCCACAGATCACGCTAAACTGCTGCTCTATTGCTTAATGGAGCCACGCAAGGGACGACGTCTGCCACCGTGCAGAGTCGCCGAACGAATAAGTGGATGAATGGATGGACAAACAAAGAAATTGTCTTAATCAGAACAGTATTCAAAATGGTTAACTGAGTACTGACAGTGGTTTTGAATCAATCTCATGCCTGCCATCTAAAACAACACAGTCCACATGCTCTAATCATTATTGTTGGTAAAACAGGGTAATTAACCTTTGCTCGTAAGAATGTAAATGAATGATATCCAGTAGTTTAGAATTGATACCTCTGCTATCCAATAATGAAGCAATGAAGCAAAAGGCATTTTAAATCAAAGCTGCTGCACCTCAGAGGTTCAGTTGTAAGGCAGCCTTCTCTCTAGTGAGGTAGTGTCCGCAATAATGGATTGATGTGGTCTTTACGTCACTTCAGTCTGCTACAACCAGGGTGCACTGGAATTTTTAGTCTGCTTGTCAGATTTTATTTGATTCAACAGAATCAAGAGAATACTTGAAAGCCATCTGACAACAAATGCTCCACTGCTCATTTCACTGTTATAATCTTTTTAAAATCTTTGTATTCATCTATGAAAAGAGTGAGATCCTCCAGCTGATGTCTCAACTTGTAACAGCCTATTCTACTTTTTCAGTCCTGTTAGCATTAAGTCATAGAAAGACATAAAACTGTACATAAAAATATAAACCCAGAGTGAATCTTGTTGTTATATTTCAGAGAACATCACACAAATGTATTGTCAGTACATCTTGATAAAATAAAATGCCAAGTTATTGGCAAATATTCTTACTTGCTTTCTTTCCAGAACCTGACAAGAAAACAGATCCCAACTCTCATTGTTGTTTTGAACAGTCACTTCTCGTCACACCTAAAGCACACCCTGTATATCCTCAAAGGATGCTGATTAGTCTTATTTGGACACAAACACATATCCTGAGGCCTGATAAGTTGTTTTTCTCACAAGATTTTGTGAAACCAGCTGCCCCTGTTATAATCATGGCCAAATTCCTAAAATAGCAATAAGATCCCCTTCTCCTCCAGTTGTATTTTTTTGGACTACTTAACAAACATTTTAAACATGCTTTGTTTACACAGTGTAAAAGCACTTATAACTCCAGTGATTCATCCTTTTAATATTATTTTCAGTAGTTTATATTTTTTTTTGTCCATGGTGATGATATCAATGCACTGGCTAATTAATTTCTGATATCTGGAAACATGGGAATGTCATTAATCTGGGTGTGTTCTCAAATTGCAGCAATTATAACCAGTTCTACAGATGTTACAATTGTCCATGTAGAATTATTTTATGTAAAATCACCAAAAATATTGCTGTACAAGTTCAAATAGGGTGGTCAGTGCATAAACCTGAATCCCTTGTCATATTGTGGTCTCCAGTCATGCCTGAAGGACTGAATCTCAGACATATATGGTTGAAGTGGCCATTTCCTATAGAGCACCCTTGTCTGTAGTGGAAATGGCCACCGCATACTGATTGAGATGTGATCATCATTACGGGGTTAAAATGGTTGATCACATGAATTAGTTGAAGAGGTATTTGACATCAGACTATACACTTTGGTTTTAATATGAAAACTAAGAGTCATCAAGGAGTGCACAAAGTGACGATTACAAGTACAGAGATTAGATTATTTGTAGATTGCTTGGATTATGTTTTTAGACTAAGGTCTGCCCAAGAAGTTTTTGCTTTTTTGAAGCATTGTGGCAGATTCTTGTCTCATTGTCTTCTCTATGTTTTGATGAATGTTTATTTCTTACTTGTCCTTTTTTATCTTGTATTCAGGGTTTGCTGACCTCTGGTGTTGAGTTTGAATCCCTGCCTGCTGCGCTATCACTGCCTGCAGAGTCTGGCCTCTACCCTGTTACTCTGGTTGGTGTCCCACGAACCGCTGGCAACATCACAGTCAATGGTGAGTCTTATTAAAAACGTATTCCCTAAATACAAATTTTATATGACTTGTTAAACTGCTCAAGTTTAAGAACATTTGATCAAGATTTTTTTTTAGCCGTGATCTTAATCATTAGCCTACTTCCACTTCTTGCCACCTAAACATCTCCTCCACTCTACATGTGAGCCCAGGTTACCACACATCGGTGTTTGGTGTAACCAGTGATTGCCTGCTGGAACTCCTGCCTGGTGTAAAGACAAGTGGCTGTTTAGTTGAGGTCATTCCCTCGCTTCCTCGTCTCCAGCTCAGCACATCACTACCACGGTGAGAGAATCTTTGCATCCTTCACTTACTCATGTGGACTGTAACGACCAAAGTGGGTTTTTTTTTGCATTTATCAATTTGCAGTGTTTTATGATGGATAAGATCCATGTTTATAATTGTTAAGACATCATTAAATTATACTGTGTGCATCAATGAATAAAATTGATATTTGTTTTGAACATTGTACAAAAAAGAAAACAGTTAATTATAATAATAAAAAGAAACAACTAATTAATTGCACACACACACACACACACACACACACACACACACACACACACACACACACAAGTAAAAACATTACATGTTCCAAAAAGAGAGCAGGATAAAGCTTCAGTTTAGTTAGTCCTATTCTGAATACCAAAAAATATTTAAATTCCTCTAATCCACTCATGTCCTTTATATACAGTCATGAAGAGTCCCTTCAGGTTTTACTCCTTGGGATCAGCGATTGTGATGTTAAATGACACTTTGTTTTATAGTTATGTGTGTTTTGTTACATGGATAGATTTCAGGTAGCTGACACACAAAAACAGACTAACTCACTCACACACACACACGTGCACACACACGCGCGCACACACACACACACACACACACACACACACACACACACACACACACACACACACACACACACACACACACACAGAGCATAGGTCTTGCCACCTTAACCTCTCCTCCACTCTACATTTGAGCCCAGGTTACCACACATCGGTGTTTGGTGTGACTGGTGATTGCCTGCTGGAACTCCTGCCTGGTGTAAAGACGAGTGGCAGTTTAGTTGAGACCAATATTGATATTACTAACTAAACTAGAAGGGCTTACATCTTGTTGGAGGCAGTGTTGAAGCGATTGTGCACATTTGGTAGATTGAATTAGTTGCAGGCATGACATGTAAAGGGAGAAATGATAGACTAACATATTAATAATTTGATTTGCTGCAAAATCCAGTGTTTGAGCAAACCTGTCGGTATAGCTGCATTTGATGTGGAAAAACTTTTTGTTTTCAAGTATCTGAAGTGCATCATCACAGACAAACATGGCAAACAGAATACAAATGTAATACGTGCTCGATTGGGTTCTTCTGGTGGAGTCCACAGAAGAACTTCAGCTTCTACTTCAGACTATGTGACATCGTGTTCTCAGAGTTACCATATCTTCTTGCCTTCTGCCAAAAATCCTCAGCACTCCTGTATTTCACATCACTGACGTCTGTCTTGAACAGGACCTTTAATTATTCATGAGGTTTAAAGGTTCAGAGCACAGATTTATGCCTTCAGCTATGCCTCAAAAGCTGTTTGTTGCAGAGTTTGAGGAACAAAACTCAAATTTGATGCTGGTAAACCATTGACATTTATGTTGTTCAGTGATCTTATTACCTCTTATTTTTTTATTATCCAAAATGCATTGAAAATGTGAAAGTCAAAGGTTCCTTCTGTGGTAACCTGCTGTCACACTCAGATGATGTGGTGGCATTTTTGATGACTGGCATTGTAATGTCAGCCTTGAGCCAAATGTTTGCTGCCTAGTGGTTATATTTATGAACATATGCATGCATTACCAAGCTGAATAATGATGTTAAGGGGACTCCTTTTGCTCCAGTTTTTCATTACATCACAACAACAGATGTCAGTAGCTAATCCTGCAAGGGGGGCGGGGGGGGGGGCAGACATTGATACACACAGTGATACACCGTGATGTGACCGCACAGTTTGAGCTGATGTGTTCTATTATAAGCTTTTTGAGTCACTTTTGCTAATCTTAAATACCTAGTCTGGCAACTCCAGCAAAAAGCAAGAGACACTCTATATATGTATGTATGTATATATATGTACATATACACGTATGTATGTATGTGTGTGTGTGTATATATGTATGTATATATATATATATATGTATATATATATATGTGTATATATATGTGTGTATATATATGTGTATATATATGTGTGTATATATATGTGTATATATATGTGTGTATATATATGTGTATATATGTGTGTATATATATGTGTATATATATGTATATATATGTGTGTATATATATATGTATATGTATATATATATATATATATATATATACACAAACACAGTGTATAGAGAGAGAGAGAGAGAGAATATGCTATTGGCAGGAAATAAGTTGAAAACAAAAAGCAACACAATGTAAATAATCACTCTATCCAGTTAAACACAGTGCCATTCATGTAAGCACTATATTGGCTATGTACCTTAATAAGGCATGGTCTGGCACAGCCATTGCATATTGTTATTTTGGAACCCCGTGTAACGTTCATGCTATAGACCAAGAAGAGGCTGGTCTTTGGATAGTGGCATTGTGTATGAAATGCTATTTAAAGGGCACACGAGAAGCACTCATGTCTCCCAAGTTTAAATACATGTGGTGCTGAAATTGCAACATGCAAAGTCCTGGCGCAATTGTAGTTTTAAATTGAATGACCCGAGGCACTCTGATTGGTTTGTGTGGTGTCACCCTGAAACACACATGAATATGAAAAAAAAAAAAAAAAATCGTCCTCCTCATTTTTTCCCCTCCTTCCTGGCCCTCTTCCTTATTACCTACCTTCGTAGTTTTGTAGCTATTTTTGATATCACAAGTTCTGCTCATAGGTCCACCTCTACAGGTCAAATTTTCAGTTTGCTCAGAGAACATTTACGTTAAATCGTCTTCTTGAGTCAAACTCCGCACATACATTACATCATTCTATATAGTGGAGCTCAAACATTCAACAAACAATAAAAACTGTCAGCAATCATCATCAAAACAGGAGGGACAGCATTGTAAAATTGAATAAACTCAATTTTCATTAAGTTCCCTTCCTCAGAACATCAGCCATATTACGTTAGAGGTTGGCAACACATCAGACAATACCATATGTATCATATCCCATCACATTCTCACATTAAATATATTTATTCACTGGCAAATGTACTCAATGTGACCATGACCAATAGCACTACATACTTAACTTACTTATTAACTTATACTTAACATTAATCATACAACTGCTTCAAAGTTATACTCACTCTTCATAAACATGCAGGTCAGCTCACACACCTCAGCCCATGTCCAAAGAAGAGCTGTCCAGTGCTGTGTCTGTCCAGCTCTTCAATGGAGAGACCCAGCAGATGACCATAACCTTGGAGAATATTGGATCTGAGGACATCGAGACTCTGGAGCTCACCTCAAAGATTGTCAGCACCAAAGGTTTGTACCCCTATGAATATTAATAAACCCATAACTACTGATTCTACTTCTTTTGTCACATTTTGATTACCAAAGGAACACTGTTGTCAGTATACAAAAGGAGAAATGACTGCCATTAAATGTGTAAATTGCACTTTTGGTTTGATATTAGAGGTTAGAATTCCAGGTATGTGCCAAACTATGAGTCTGGTCCCCCTTACCAACACTTAACTACAAACACATCTGAACAGATACTTAAAAAGGTCAGACGAATCTACTATACAACAACAAAATTTCCAAATCATGCTTACCCAACGTTTGTGTTACATGCGAATATAAGTGATGTATCAACTAGATATATTTCATGCTAAATATGTCTGCAATACAGTCCATTTATTGAAAATACACTTAATGAAGGTTTTACCACAATAATGAAAACCCTCAAGTTCTATGTGCTAAACCAGCACTGAAATGTTTAAATGATTGTTTTTGTAATTCATGCAGTGCTTTAGAATAAAACAGATTGGTATGTACTTCATGATCCCGTGAGTGTGTGCTGCAGCCTCTTGCTGTCCCTGTGTCTACCACAGACAACTCTCTCTGTTGTGGGTCTGCCTCTTTCATTTCCCTGGCCTTTCACTCTGTGCCTCATCTCTTTGTTCGTCACCTGCTCAGGTCCTCAGATTTCTCTCTTGTCTCTTTCAATATTACCATCTGTCTGTGATTCCCTCTTGCCTTATTATTTGTGACTCATTTGGTGTGAAAAATCTAGCTCAATTTTTGGATAAAGTCATACAGTAATAAGATTATTGCTGCTGCAGGTGGATGTTTGAGAATCATGCCTGTAGAAGGCAGACATCAGCATGTGAGCCCGCAACTATAAACTACCTCCACTGTTGCTTTTTTTTTTGAGGCAGGTTAGCTGAATTCCTTCACTGCTTCAATGCTTCACCTACTGTACATTTTGAATTGTTTTGGCTTTGGCCGTGTTGAGATTTAATAGGATACAACATACAGAAACATGGTATATCTTATTATTATTGCTAACAGGAAAAATGAGAGATCTTTTGAGTTCTTTGACAACTCTTGGCCTGCCTTGCATCCCATGGATAAAGTCTGCTGCAGTGTAGTGTATGCAGTGGCTATTTATGAGCTTGGTCAAATATGAATCCACCATACTTACAGATTACTTTACATCTATTGTATGCTGTGTAGCATAGCTCCATCACAAGCCAGCAAATACCTTTTTCTCTAGAACAGTCTTTGCCCACATTAAAAGAATATTGTTCTTTTCCCTGTTAGGTAACTATTAAGAATTGTAAGATATTTTATTTGCATATCCAGATACATAGCCAGGGCAACTTTCCTGACTGGACACAGTGATTTCAAGTCACACTTCACCTGACAATAAAGTTTTGTGTTGATAGAGTGACTGCCTCTAATCATGGCTGACTTTGTTAAAGAGTGTGAGGCCAATAAAAACTAAAATCAAAATCCTGAACCTTATTTATTTGAACCAAATAAGGAGTAGAGAGCACAGTAACTCTGTGCTAATGCTTCCATCCACTATCATTCATTTTGCTAGCTGATTTGCAGTAAGCCGATTTGTGTGGTTCTCAGCTCCCTAAAACACATATATAGAGAACGTTACTTATCTTCCTGTCTATATCTAGGGAGGATAGATAATAAGTTCATTTCCCAAATGGTTGCCGTGCCTATTGTCTATGTGTGTGCATTGTCCTGTAACATGCCTGCAGCACTCTTGTTTTGAAAAAAAATGTAACAAGGATATGAATGCCATCAGTTCATCAAAACAAATTGTAATATACAAAAAAAAAATGTTAGTCATTGATCTCCTTCATTCTGAGAGGGAACAACCATTTATAACCTCTCATAAATAAACAAAATTAGTCTAGCGGCCTCATGAACATAGATTGTCCAAAAAAAGATCCAGACATTTACTCAATTTGAAGGTGGATATTGATGTTTGTTTTGCTTAGAAAAACTTGAGTAAAATATGTGTAAACTTATATGTATATTAAAAAAAAAAATAGCCTAAGTAAAAAAGACCTATCTGTTTATTCTCCAAGACCTTTACAGTTGAAATTGCATTGTGAGACTGGTTCCAAATGGTCATTTGCATTTCTTTCTTATTCAACGCTGTGGTACTGGAATTACCAGGAGATACATGGGAACATTGATGAGTTGCTTCAGGTGTTCAAAAATATAACCTATAATTTGATGAAAACACATATTCAATCTTATATAACTAATAATTGAATAGCACTTCAAAATGACTATTGGCTAAGCAATTTGGCCTGCTGAAATATCTATGAAAAGCTAAAATTATACGATAATATTATATTATATAATATTAGTATTGTTGTTGTTGTTATTATTGTTATTATTATTATTATTATTATTGGGTACTTAAAGATCCCTCTTGAATCCCAATTTATCAGACATAACTCAGTAATTGATTATGGTGGTCCCATAACACCCACACAGAGGTTTGGCTATAAAATTATATCGAGCTGTTTTAACACTGTTATTCTTACAGCACACATTTGCGCATAGAGTCTATTATTTTGTTACCCTTTATCCTTTTAGTCCCTCTGTCTTTGTGTAACAACAATTTAAGCTTGTAGATAAAGAATCAATTCTTTTCAAGTGCAAGTCTTTGGCAGTATACCCACATTGTAAACCATGAGAAAATGCTGTATCTCCTTTGAGCTGATGTTGGGACTGCAGTGGATTTAGGATAAACCCAAGAAAATAATGCTTTTAACTCCAATGGCCATGACAGTACGTATTATGGTTTTTGTCATTTGCATCTGTTTGTTCCATTCTCGGTAAAAACTTTGCCTTGACTTCCTGTAAAAGATTCACTCGCACTCAAGAAATAGGTGATAATATTTGGTCAAAAGTCAAGGTCACAGAGTCAAGGTTACTTTCTCAAGAACAATTCCCACATTGTTTATGACTCACCAGGAAGATCTGCTGGAGCCTGTTGCACACGTGCATGCACGCGCACATACACACACACACACACACACACACACACACACACACACTCACAGGAAGAGCAGGCTGATCTGTCAGTTCCTGAGGAGGCCTTCACAGTAGTTTTAAGCCCAATTTTGTATTGATTTAACTTGAATGACCACCATGTCAGGAGGCCTTTTGTTTTTCTCAGCTGCCACCACAAATTTCTTAGTCTGACTGAGAATGAGTTAAAAGGAGACATTGTATTTCTCACAAATACATGTGCTCTGTAATTGTACTTGTCAAAAAACACGTTCAGTTTCACCCCAAAAGACCCCGAAACCTTTGTAATCCATTTCATACTGCGGATGTGATTTCTATTTGTTCTCAATAGTCAGCCAACAAAAACCTGTGTTGTTCACATCTCTACCACACAAACATATTATCTGTCTGAGGGTTAATGCTCATGGAACTTGTCTTAAAGACAGTTTTATATTGCTAAGTGGTGTATTTGTGTTGATTTTCATGCTTTTCACTTGAGTTCAAATTTTGGTGACTGGCTGAACTGCAGATTTTTTTTGCTCAGCGACAGTGTGCTGAGATAATTACTGTGTATATCTCCGGTTGCCTGGGAACTTCTGTACAAAAGCCATGTCCCACCCTCTCTGTAAGGTGCATAAGCATTAGCCTGCCAGTGGTAAATCATATGGGACTCTAATTAATATTGTCTGGAATGTGAAGACACTCGTACAGCTGCTTACCATCTCAAGCTGCTGCCTGCAGGCAGGACTTAAGCGTACCATGTTGTCTCTGTAGTTAACAGTAGTTCTATGAAATGGAACTGTTGTGCTAGTTGGAAAAGATTCAGGCTGCGAATATAGTTTTACGTCCTTAGGAATAATATTTTAAGAGTTGGCTGAACAACCAAAACACTTCTGTATGTCGACACAAGACTCATACCAACTGTAGTTTCACATCACTCAAAGAAAGACTTAATGGTGGTTAACAGGTGAATTAATGAAATCAATATAATTTATAAAACCTAATGTAGGTTCAACCTAATTTTTTGTAATTATTCAAGTGAGTGAGGGAGTAAAAACAAAATGTCTTTTCACTTTGAGTCTTTTGTTAATGTTGGACTTATGAGCAGCTTCCAAGCACATTTAGTGGCCAACCCAATCTCCACACGGACCAGTCAAGATTCCCTTCTTTTTGACTCTGCCATTTCCTTTAGGTTTGCTCTTGGATGCTTCATTACAGTACAAAGGGAAAAAAAAAGCTGTCAGTATTTATTGTTCATCTGAGGTGGAAGACCTTTGAAGGCCATCTTAATGCCAGATCAGCTTCCATCTGAAGTCTGTTACAGGAATCATTGTTAAATTTCCTTTTGATCTTAAAGGCTGCTAGTGATCATCTATATTGCTGAAGCTTTTTACAGGCTTTTATTTAGTGACAGATGATTGGGTACTTACACCTAGATTATTTAAAAAAACATATAATAGGGAAATTACAAATTAACAGACAAATCTATTCTTCTAAATCTAAAGCTCTAAACAGAAATATAATAACTGCCCTTTAAGCGCACATTATTCTTCAAGATCTTATACGCTTCTGCAGGAATTAAGTATTTTTGTTGGCTAATTTAAAAGTTAGCATTGCTCTGGGTTCTCTCAACCAATAGCCAATGGGATTTTTATATTGGATTATTGCAGAAGAATCTCAGGGGCAAACTTGCACGTTGTGGTTTTCAGGGTACTCTTCACAAATAAACACCACCTTTAAGATCCAGGGTGGATTGGGCCACGTTTCTCATCCAGGAGTTTCATTGCCAGAGTTTTATTGCCAAAACCTACCTGTTTACAAAGTCCTATGGCACGTACTCCACTTATTATTCATACTATGTGTTAGTTTTCTTTGATTTTGCTTTGTAAAGGGTTTCTTTAAAGGTGCAAAATCAACATGAATTATTCATCTCGTTTCCACTTCCAAGAAATGCATGCCGGTAAGCCCATTTAGTTTTTCAACTTTATATATGGGCTTTTTAATCACCATGAGCCGAGACTAGATAAAAAAACTTTCAGACGCACCTTTCAAGAGACCCAGTTGAGTCATAGATTAAATAATTCGATTTTATTTATTGCGATCCCAGACAAATTTCCAAGCAACAGGATACACAATTTGAAATGAAAATGAATAAATCTACGAAACGAACTGATAACAAGTAGTTTTGGTGAAGTAGTTGAAAAACTATACGATCACCCCTTGTGTCCAACACAAGCACTTCCTGGTTCCCCGGGAGACACCCATTTAAACACACCTGATAATTTGTCATCAATCAGTGACCCATCCATGGGCCTACCATCAATACATAGGGGGAGCAACCATTCCAAATGACCCAAGCATAATAATATTTCATGGTAAGAATATGTATCATGATAATAAAAGTAAACATAAATCATCATGATTGTCAAACAGAAAACATTTCATAAAACAAGCAATGTGACTCCAACAGGTTAACTAAAGAAATGTTGTGGGTGTAAACTTGCAACTGTGTGAATTATGCTACAAAACAGGCCGATACAGCTACCTACTAAAAAAAATTCTCTGCATAGAAAGTGATTTCCTCCAGATGCTATTTTGTAAGGGCACTGTTGAGGGGGAACCTTGGAATAGGATTGCTGATTGAGGCGGCAAATATGGTCAGGTGACTCCGGTAAGAGAATCAAGGACTTGGAGAGAGAAATCCAGTTTTCGTCACTTTAATCTTGAACAGTGGCATTACAATGTTCCGTGTGATGTGTGACCAGTGTGTGTCAAGTGTGGTCTGTAATATAACAGAAAGGAATAAATCTATATTAGCGAAGAAATGAAACTACTGTATATTATCAACACAGAGAAACGACATAAGCAGCTATATAATACAATACCATTGTATAAGCAACATAACTGGAAATAAACATAAGCTAAACATTTCTGTAACAGTAATGTATTGGGGTGGCGACCCATAGTTTGAGATAATCTGCATCAACACATTGGAAAAGTCTAAAAACAATAATATTCCCAGTAAACTATGCAGACTGTGAATATAAATAACAATTATACATTGCACTATACTCTATGAACAGTATAATGGTTAGCTAATGCCATCCAACTACAGTGCTTCAGTGCTAACCACTGTGTTAGCTTACTAGCAACAACATCAACTCAAACATCAAAACATCAATCTACTGAATACGTAGGCTAAATGTTTAGGTTTAACTGTATTACACAAATTACCCATTATAAACTGGTGTAACACACTTACTTTTGCTCAATAACGCACGATAAGAACACACACGCACAGGTCTTCCACAGGTCATGTCCACTGAAAACTAAAAATGCCCGATCTGAACATGTGCTCTGGATATGGCTGTAATTTCAACATTCACCACTTGATGTCACTGTGGGGAACAACTCTATGGGGCTTTCTCACACAGCCGCCCCCAAATGTCTGTCAAGAGATTTGAATCAAGAGAGAAAGTCCATCAGCTGGTCTCCTCTGGTGACTCACTGATATCAGGGAGCTGGATCAGCCGTGCAACAGGCCGAACGTAGATCTTGTCCTTGACCTTGACTTTCGCCGTTCTGATCCGTCCATCTGCTCCAGGATAAGTCTCAACCACTGTCCCCACCGGCCAGAGAGCACGTGGAAGTTGCAAATCGACTATCAGCATTACCTGATCCACGGTGAGACGATCACCATCAGTCTGCCATTTGGGCCTTCCCTGAAGAGTTGGCAGATAATTGCGGATGAAAGTAGACCAGAAGTTGTCTGCCAACACCTGACTGTATCTCCAACGCCGTGTCCCCAAGATACTGCTCGAATCATATAAGGCCTGTGGCAGAGAGGAATCATGACGACCCATCAGTAAGATATTCGGAGTTATTGGATCAGGGTCGGCGGCGTCAGCTGAGACGTATCCGAGTGGTTTAGCATTCAAAATCCCTTCAACTTCGATGAGTACCGTTCGCAAGACTGGCTCTGGTACTGACTGTTCTTTGAGGATGACTCTGAGTGCTGTTTTCACAGATCTAACCTCCCGCTCCCAGGCCCCACCGAAATGAGGCGCAGCCGGAGGGTTGAACTGGAAAGAGATCTTTTGTTTTGCAAGCTGCTCTTGCAGTTGAGGTGCCATGGTGGTGAAGGCCTCCCGTAACTCCCGTTCCCCTCCAACAAAGTTGGTTCCATTATCGCAGAGGAGCTCAAAGGGGGTGCCACGCCTGGCGATGAATCGTCGCAATGACATCAGGAAAGCGTCCGTGTCTAAAGTCTCCAGGAGGTCGAGGTGAACGCACCTGGTGGTCAGGCATTTAAACACGATTCCCCATCGTTTTTCAGTCCTGCGGCCGATCTTCACGGTAAATGGGCCAAAACAGTCAACTCCTGTGGAATAGAATGGTGGCTTGTTGATGCGCAGTCTGGAAGGCGGGAGGTCTGCCATCTTGGGAACGTCCGGCTTTGCACGCCAGAGCTGGCATTCTCTGCAGCTGTGCTGATGTTTCCGTATGGCCTCCCTTCCACGGAGGATCCAGTACTGACGTCGTAGTTCAGCTAACACCCTCTCAGGTCCTGGATGAAGTAGCTTGTCATCGAAATCCTGGATCAGCAGTTTTACGATCTGGTGCGCTGGGTCCAGGATGATCGGGTGGATAGCGTCTACTTCCAGATCCTTTGCATGTCGGAGTCGACCACAGACTCGAAGAAGTCCTGTGCTTTCCTCATACTCAGGTGAAAGAGCGGCCAGTTGACTGTCAGTTGGAATATGTCGATGGGCTTTGAGGGCCTTTATCTCATGAGGGAATGAGTCTTGCTGGGCCCGAGCCAAGAGTTGCTTCTCAGCTGAAATGTAGGCTGCTGCATCTGGTATCTGACCACTGGCGATCGTAGCCGCCCCATGAAGGGAACTGACGGTAGTCTGGAGGAGATCTTTCCATGTCTTGAACTGAGTCGGACAGGAAAGTCAGGACTTAGTGTCTCGGCTGTGAGTCCAAAGAAAGCAGACTTCCTGAGTTCAGCCTTGTTGGGCTCAGATTCTGCTGTGGGCATGGTTGGCCACTGGTCACAAGACTGAAGGAGGAAGTCTGGACCAACAATCCATCAGTGAGGGTGTGCCAGCTCTGAGAGTGTCAGACCTCGGGTTATGTCGTCAGCAGGATTTCTCGCAGAGTCCACATATCTCCAGCTTGCTATGTCGGTCAGCGTTTGGATCTCTGCTACGCGTGTGCCAACATAGACTTTATAACGGCACGACTCTGATCTCAGCCATTGGAGCACTGTTGTCGAGTCTGACCAGAGGAATACTTGCTGGATGGGTATGGTCAGCTCTGTCTGGATAAGTTTGGCGAGCTGGGCGCCGGTGAGAGCGGCGCTCAGTTCCAGACGTGGCATGCTCAGGCGTTTCTTAGGTGCCACTCTTGACCTGGCCAGCACGAAAGAGGAGTAGACGTGACCTTGATCATCTGTCGTGCGTAAGTAGGCCACCGAACCATAGGCCCTTTCTGATGCATCGCAGAAGATATGGAGCTCTCTGGATGTTGTAGGCTTGTCCGCACATGCAGGTGCGTATGTCCGGGGAAACTCGAGATGGAGGAGATTTGGAAGCTCACTCACCCATGAAGTCCACTGCTCTCTCAGAGTTTGAGGTTTGATAGGATCATCCCAGCCAATTTCTTGTTTCCAGATGTCCTGGATGAGGACCTTAGCTCTAAGCCTAACGGATCATATTGGCCTGCTAGTGCTTTGTATATGTGCCTCAACGTAGGCTCTATGGTGTCTGCTGGACGGACTTTGTAGCCCAGGGAGTCCTTGAGACAGTTCCACCGGAGACCTAAGGTTGACTCTTGCAGGTTGTTGCTTCCCTTAGACAGCCAGAGCTCACAGTGCTCAGATTTGGCTTCAGAGGGAAGATGCTTGACCACCTCGGGCATGTTGCTTGCCCACTGCCGAAGGTCGAATCCTCCTTCCAGCAGGAGCTGGCGTAGGTTGTCAACGAGTGCTCTAGCCTCTTCGGTGGTGCGGGTGCTGTGAAGACAGTTGTCCACATAGAAGGAGTGTTCCACAACATCTGCCAAGTTGGAGTCGGTGCCACAGTTGCCTTGCGCATGTCGTTGGAGGGCATAGACAGCGCAGCAGGGGCTGCATGTTGTTCCAAACGGCAGCACCTGCCATTCGTAGGTGGTTGGCTCGTCCTGCGTCTGCATGTCTCTCCAGATGAACTTCAGCACCTGTTTGTCAGGGGACTGCAGGCGGATCTGATGGAACATGGCTTTAATATCCCCGCTCACAGCCACGGTATGCTGACGGAACCTCAGTAGAACACCAAGCAGGGAAGGTCCCAAGGTTGGTCCGGGCAGAAGCAGCTCGTTCAACGACTGTCCTCTGTATTGAAAGGAGCAGTCAAAGACCACTCTGTCCTTTCCATTATGGTGGACCATGTGATGTGGTATGAACCACGACTCTGTCTTGCTGGCTTCATCTGGTGAGATCTTTGCGATGTACCCTGCTTCTTCCAGCTTCCGTATTTTGGCTCGATAAGACTCTGCTTGCTTGGGGTTTGTAGTAAGCTTGCGCTCGGTGCTGCGAAGCCTGGGGAGTACTGCCTCTTTGGGAGCATGCAGAATAATGTCTGTGGTACGGCGGAGAAGCGGCGTGGCATAGCGGGAGACACCATCTACTGTTGTTCTGGTGGTGGCTGTTTGTAACAGGTGTAGGGCTCGATGATCTTCCTTTGAACGAGTAATAACCTTCTCACTGTAAGGCAGAGTGTCCATTTGCCAGAGGCGTTCCACATTCTTGTGAAGCTCAGTGGAAGCTGAGGATGTGGCGGTCTGCAAGCATCGTTGGATACCTGATGAGGGACGGATGGTGTCGACCGGGCCCTGAAGGGACCAACCTAGTTGGGTGCAGACTGCGACGGGTCCACCTGAAGGTCCTGCATGCACTGGTTGGACTGGTGAAATCAGGTGAGGCATGTCAGACCCAATTAGGAGTAGTGGCTGGGCGCGATTGACTGGAGGAATTGGGAGCCCTCTGAGGTGTTTGTATTTCTGTTGCAGCATAGAAACTGGGTAGGTGTGCTCAGTGAGAGCCAACCCTTTGGAGGTGAAGGCGTGAGTTATCAGGTGCTTCTCAGATGGCTGCAGCGGAGATGATACCTCTAAGGTGACTGATGTGCCCTCAAGCTGCTTGACGGTTTGCTGCACGGTCTGTAGAGAGAGCGTCTCTGGATGACCAGTGAGGTTCAGCTGGCGCACAACTTGAGGTAGAACGATGCTTCTTTCTGATCCATCATCGAGGACAGCATATGTTTCCATCACTCGGTTTCCATTATGGAGGAGGACCTTAACCACTTTCAGCATTACCTTTGGGGATCGATTGGGCCTGTCCAGATAAACCTTTGTGGGATGTAGACTGACGGCATATGTCTTAGTGGTGTCTTGGGTTTCCTGGACCGCCTCATGTAGGACTGTAAGGTGCAGCTCCTTGCAGGTTTTGCATGGTCGCTTAAGGTTGCACTTGTCCTCGGTGTGGTTGCGGCCGCATTTCCGACACCGTTTTCCCTCATCGAGCCACTTCTGGATCTGGTCGGTGTTCAATTTCTTGAATTCCTCGCAGGAGTTAAGGTAGTGTTTACGGCTGTCACAATATGGACAGAAGGGCGTAAAGTTGGACTTGGCCTTTGCCTTAGGCTTCTTCTCTCCTCCACCCTCTTCTACAAGGCATACAGTTGTGGGCCGCCCTTTTGGTTGAGCTGTTCGTTGTTCTTTCTTAGTCGATCTAGGAACATCATTGTACAGGGCAGCTGCTCGACACGAGATGCGTTTTGCTTGTGACTTGGTCTGTAGCCAGGTAGCTAAGTCTTGGAGGGTGTAGGTCCTATCCGTACCAGTCCGCAGAATGCGTTTACGTAGGCAATGCACCACGAAGCTATCTCGGTAAGCAGGAGGCATCTTGCCGAGTAGACGGTCTACATGGGAGCCGCAGTGGAGTTCGTATCCGGTGTGCCCCTCTAGAGTTCGTAACATGCCCACTAGAGACTGCACAGACAGGGCAAATGTGTCGAAGGCATCAGCGTCACCCATCTTGAAGGCAGGAGCATTGAGGATTGCTCCTAGCTCGCTCTGAACTAGCTGTCTTGGCTGCCCATATTTGTCTTGCAGAGCTTGCAGCGCATGTGTGTATGGTGCAGGGTCAAGCATGTAGGGTTTCGCAAGCTGTAGTGCGCTTGGGAACTTGATGTGTCCGAGTAGGACTTGGTATTTATGCTGCTCACTGAGGTGAGGGTTGCTGCCAAGTACGTTGTCCAGCGCCAGTTTTAATAAAGCAAAGTCACTTTCCTGTCCACTTTCAAACACTGGCAGTGAAGGTCGTGGGATTCCAAGGGCGGATGCGAGCAGCAACTCAGCTCCAGGTAGCGGTGCATAACCGGAGTAGGCATCGGAGTAAACGGGAACCGCTTGTGGCCCATAAGGAGCGGAAGAAAATGCCGTAGGTCCTTGGCTGACCTGGTGGGCAGTGTTTGATAGCTGAACAGCTGGCTGGGTGTAGCTGTGAGGAGGTGGGTACCCTAGTGAAGACTGTGACACTGCTGAATAAGCAGGTTGTTAGGAGTATGGCCCCTGTGACAACGACGGGCCGTTAGGAGGCTGTGACCCGAAACTCTGTGCTGAGTGATTTGTCATAGGGTGCAAAGATGCAGAGGCAATGATCTGTGATGCTGGGTGTGTCACCGGTTGTACCACAGGCATGAGTCTCTATGGCGGAGAAGGTTGTGGCCTCACTAACCCTGGCGCCAGGGGTGCTGGATTCTGGAGCTGTACTACCGGGTGTGCCTGTGTTGCTGTGTTGGCAGGTTTGTAGTATCAGCGGTGATCCATTGATGGGTGCTGCTGTGGCAGCAATCGGTTGGTGCATCACCTGTGCTGGAGGTAAGTGCACTGCTTGTGGACAGTCTTGGAAAAGTGCCGAGTCTTCAGTAGATGCGGGCGAAGGTACATGTGTCCCACCAGGTGTAAGCATTGTGGAGACAAGCTTGGCTACTTCTAACTCCTGTTCAGCCTTTGTTAGGCGCCGCTGTCTTTCAAGTTGCTTTGTTAGCACTTCTCGCGCCCTTAGTGTCTCTTCCTGGAGTCACTGTGCTTCTTTGGCTTGATCGTCTAGCCGCCTAATCTCAAGGTCAGTTTGGGTTTCGTGCTTGATCATACGGCGGACATCTTCAAGCTCCAACTGCTTTATTCTCTCTTCCAATATTGCGGCTTGGACATCTGAGAGACCGGCGGTGGGGTACGTACTAACAGAGTGGGCTGTATGCTTACTGGTTCTGCTATGCCTGGATGACCTTCTGCCGGATGATTTGCTCGAATTGCTACTGTGGTGGCTGAGGAAGCGTTGAACAGTAGGAGGTGGAGCTGTAACCATGGGTGAAGGCTGATATCCAACTTCATAGTCATTCAGGTGAGCAGGTAAGCGGTGCTCTCTTTGTGGGTGTTCTCGAGTCTCTGGGATGTCTGTCACTGCTTTGGCGGCCATATTTGATGATAATTGCGCTCAATCCGGCTCGAAGGACCAATGTTGAGGGGGAACCTCGGAATAGGATTGCTGATTGAGGCGGCAAATATGGTCAGGTGACTCCGGTAAGAGAATCAAGGACTTGGAGAGAGAAATCCAGTTTTCGTCACTTTAATTTTGAACAGTGGCATTACAATGTTCCGTGTGATGTGTGACCAGTGTGTGTCAAGTGTGGTCTGTAATATAACAGAAAGGAATAAAACTATATTAGCGAAGAAATGAATCTACTGTATATTATCAACACAGAGAAACGACATAAGCAGCTATATAATACAATACCATTGTATAAGCAACATAACTGGAAATAAACATAAGCTAAACATTTCTGTAACAGTAATGTATTGGGGTGGCGACCCATTGTTTGAGATAATCTGCATCAACACATTGGAAAAGTCTAAAAACAATAATATTCCCAGTAAACTATGCAGACTGTGAATATAAATAACAATTATACATTGCACTATACTCTATGAACAGTATAATGGTTAGCTAATGCCATCCAACTACAGTGCTTCAGTGCTAGCCACTGTTAGCTTACTAGCAACAACATCAACTCAAACATCAAAACATCAATCTACTAAATACGTAGGCTAAATGTTTAGGTTTAACTGTATTACACAAATTACCCATTATAAACTGGTGTAACACACTTACTTTTGCTCAATAACGCACGATAAGAACACACATGCACAGGTCTTCCACAGGTCATATCCACTGAAAACTAAAAATGCCCGATCTGAACATGTGCTCTGGATATGGCTGTAATTCCAACATTCACCACTTGATGTCACTGTGGGGAACAACTCTATGGGGCTTTCTCACAGGCACTATTGTGAGATCATGGCTGTAGTGCTACCCCCATGATTGTTTGGCTTACAGAAAAAAAACAACCATTTCATAGTGTATATAATGGTATAGTAGCAGTAGTAGCATCTCTCCAAACAATGTGTGGAGGAACATTTGGGTTGTTGGCTTACTGACTAGTAGTCAGCAGTAGAAAAATTGTGTTCCTTTGAAAATGAATTATGTTTTCTTTTCTCATCACATGATTGTGCGACCCTTTGGGCATTTAAAATGACTAAATTTCCATTGAAATTACTCCTTTTTTGCTGCAGGGTGGCCATAGTATTTCAGATGTGAAAACCCTGGTCTGTGCTGCTGACAGAACAAATTACGCACACCTCCAGTGAATTTCAGGCAGTAATGTGTGTAGTTCTCATCAGCTGGAGTAATCTTCTGGAGAAATGCTCTCATATGCTCTCTGTGTGTTGAGGTGCTCTGCCCTTCCCTAGTGCAGCATTGAGCAGAGAGGAGGAGGAAGTAGGTTTGGCTTTCAGTCACAGTGTTGACAGACTTTTTCAAATGTTGATGCCTGCAGTAGTCATCTTTCCGCATTTATCCTGCATACAAGCCTCTCTCTCAGCTGCCCTTATTTAAAAAGCAACTGGTTTCACAAACTTTTCACCTGCTTTGTAAAACTGGCAAAACTAAAAACAAGATGTCAGAAGATGACACAAATAGTCACAAAATTCTGTGTTTCTTTGGATATTTTTCTATATTCAAAAATAATGAGTCACTTCAGAGCTTGTTCAAAACCAATTATGGAGGCAGCCATCTTAATTAAGTTCGATGCCACTTCACGTAGGACCTGTACACAGTGCCCTGCACCATCAATCCCATTTTTTTGTATTTTTTGGACCAAAAGTTGAGCTCTGTAGATACATCTGTATTCCTTCCTATCTAGAACCACTAGGAGATGATGGCATACTTACTTGATAGACGAGCTCCTTCTGTGTAAAAAAAAAAGTTATTCCATCACATTAGAAAGATTGAAAAGAGGCCAGAAACACATTTTTTTCTGCCAAGAAACACCACTGGTACTTCCATCTGCTCTTGTTAATTGTCATTATTGACGCTATCTTTGCAATAACTAGACTTAAAACGGTATTCAATGACTATCAATGTTAGTGCTTTTTGATTTGAAAGATGTCCTTTTCTACTGTTTTACCAGTCACATTACTAAATATGAGAACCAAATCAGGCGCTACATTATTTTTGGAAGGTAGAGAAGATTCAATACCTCTATTAATATCTTATTTAGGTTTTAGATAGGAGGGGATTCAAACTAGCTTTGGACCTAAGTTTGTGAGCTGTAGATTGTCTCGCCAGGCAACTGAACGGTAAAAATGAAAAAAAAAGAATTTTAATCCATTTTAACATTGTGCTGCATTAGGTCACAATGTTGACAATGCATAATAAGAACAAATGCACCTGAAATTGTTGCCTACTTAAAGTACAAATAACATACTCTAATACCCAACTATGCTTGAATTTTATTTTAATTTTTTTTGCATGGGTGGTCTCTAAACAAGAGATCATTTATGCAGTAAAATGATGGGGGCCACAGTATTACACTGCAGCACCATGGTGGCAGGCTACAACATCATTGGCCTTCATTATAACCCTGTCCTCATCTGCCAGCCTCCTTAGTCATAACCTGGTAGAAGATTTAGACAAGCCACAATTGAGAGGGCCTCTCTGAAGCCCTCTGCAAGCTCTGTGGAAACTGAATGAATAAAAGATGAAGAGCCACACAAAGAAGACATCTGTGGCAAAATCTTAAAAGTGTCTTCTTTTGACACAGTAGAGCTATCTTGACATATGAGACAGGTGCCCAGTTCCTGGGGGAAAGAAATTGAAATAGGAGGAAAAAAAATGCTGTTCTTCTGTGATCACATCATATACACAACAGACATTAGTGACACAGCCACACACACACACACACACACACACACACACACACACACACACACACACACACACACACACATATATATATAAATGGTGAGTATGGTCAACCTGTCCTGGGGTCCTTGTTGCATCTCACACTTGGCACTTGTCCAATTGCTGAATAGTAAACCATCCCACCTCTCTCACTGTAGGGTTTTCAAAGTGCCAAAGAGTCTGGCTCAATGGTATGGCAACTAGAAGGCTTTCAACATTGATAGCCCTCCATCACAAGCCAAATTAAATGATGGTAAATGATGGAGGCACAACCATTCCAATATATTCTTTTACATAATGTGTTGCAAGTTCTGGGAAACTTTATATTTTCTTTAAAGAGCAAACCAATATATTGCAGATGAACCAAAATAAACAAAACAAAATGCAAGTACAAGAGTTTTCCGATCATTGTACTGAGCACACTTAAAGGTTGTCTTCAAAAATAATATGCTTAACATCCAGAAAGATGGTATCACACAAAAGAGATTTTGCAAATGCATTTGGATTCTTTTATCAAGAACTTTATTTCCAAAATCCATTATGAAGAGGATAAGATACAAGTATTTTTTCTCTAAATCTACCTTTTTCTCAATGTGATTCAACAACATTGATGGCATCTGTAAAGGAAGTGGATGTACTGGAAGTTGTCAAACAATTAAAAACAGCAAATCACCTGGGACAGACAGCAAGTGCAGGTTCAGGAGCTTGTACCAAACGTGACCAAACTAAAGAATTAGTACCCGCTATCACAGAAAAACTTTCCCTAAAATGTGGGCAGATGATGTCAAAAATGTTATACACTTTACAAGTAATACTTAATGTAGTGTAATTTGCTTATTTTTTAACAATCTCAAGTGTTTGGGATTATTAATGTTCTATTTTACCTAATGTTTGGTGCATGACAGGTCCAGTGAAGCTGACACTGACCTGACTATTTCACAGGATCAAGCACTGACTGATCACTGCTACTCCAGGAGATTAGGAAATTAGAGGAAGTTTTTATGTGATGTAGAAACATAATGAATGAGTGAAGAAGCCTGACAAATAATTCTAGCTTGATGTTTTACACAGGCCTGTCCCTCAAAGCAGTTCTATGACAAAACTGTAAAGGCCAACCAAAAATTCACCATGAGTCCAAAGGTTGCTGCTGTATAAACTGGTTCCTCTCAGCTGTACTCATGCCGGTTTGGGGCACCACCTGTACTATAGCTTGTCAGGTCCTTATAGGCTATATTTTTTTAGAGCATAAAGCGTATCACTGTCCCAGGATGTTGCTAACAGGATTCTCTCTTATAGACATACCAGTCCCTTGGCTGCCTCAGAGCTTAAAGGAGTTTTTGCAACTAAACATGCAACATTGACCACATTGAGGAAACCACTCAATCTTGACTCCAGGGTCTATTCATTAGATGTTTAAGGAATGTTCATGTAACAGAAGATCAACTATCTGTTTACTTCTACATTCCAAAATATCATGAATGCTGTTCAACCAAAAAAATCCATTCATTTAAGAACTGTTGTCACTAACACTTCAGCTGCTTGCAATAACTGTGTAGTTCATTTGGCCATTTCTTGATAATTGGCAATATTCACCTTGTTCACAGCTATCAGCCGTTCTGCAAATAGGTTATTTGATAGTGTGAGAGCCTTAAACTATTTTGACATCCTTCATCGTATTCTTTCTATAGTCTGCTCCATCCTGTTCCTCTCGCTGCCCCCTACTTCCATTTAGGTTCTCTACAATCCAATGCAGACTGCTGAAAAAAGGATACCAAAATCTTTGGAGATGGCCTTGTGTCAATTTGCAACATGAAAGTAGTAATATACCTTTTTTTAAAATTCGAACTTATTTATAGGGTGCCTTGTCACTGCAGTTTTTACCGGTGGACAGTTGTAGTCTTGAGCAGTATGCTTCTGCGTTGTCACATAAACCCATACGCACCTGGCTCTACTGCAGTGCTGCTACTTGGGCAATGTTAATTTCGTTGATGAAGCCATTATGTAACTTTGTAAATCAATTACCCTTTTTTTGTGACTAGACAAGACAAAGAGGAACTAAAAATAGGTATGACAATAAAAACTGTTACAAAATACAGTATTGTGATGGATTGAGATCATTACATATATTATAGGCCTATTGCAGTGCTTATATTGACTGGGACTAGTTGTAACTTTACTTTCCCCTTGTGGCAAAAAAGGTTATAGCTTTTAAGATTGTGTATATGTGTCACTGCGCTGACTGGTTGTTGGGAGCTGAGAGGTATTTACTAAAGCTACATCTACACAGGTGTTGTCCGTCTCCTGATTATAATAGTAAAAAGTATTGGAAGTAGAACCCGAGTATGTTACACTGGTGACGAGTCAAGGAGAGCAGCATTGTCTACGTGCATGCCAGAGCAAGAAGTTGAATGTCCTGCGCTCAAGCAGCTAGAGGGAGCAGCAGCACTACTTGCTAGCACGATGGCTATGATCCAAATCTGTGCGCTAGCGGAAAAGATGGACAAGAAGATTTTGAATCTTACTTGGAGAGACTTGAACAGTGGATGATGGCAAACAATCTGACATATGACAAGAAGGTCAGTGTGTTCCTGTCGATAATTGGAGTGGATGCCCACAGTCTTTTGAAAAAGCATTGAAGGAGAATGTAAAAATGCCCTGGATCTGGATCACACTGCAACAGTGCACAGAAAAGCTTCCAACAAGCACCAAATAGTGTGATGACAACAAACGGCAGCAGCAACCTTGCTACAGATGTGGGGGTATGAGACACACAGCACAGGTATGCAGGTATAAACAAGAAAAGTGTCATCATTGCTCTAGAGTAGAGCATATAACATGCATGTGTAGAAATAAAATGGCACAATGTGCAGCAGGAAGCAACAGAAAATGACAATGATGAGGATGGTGAAGAGGGACTGTTTTGGGTGTCGTGCTGTTCTGTGTTCATAGCTTCTGGTAGGAATTATGGCATTAATGTTAATGTTAGTCTATCCATCCATCCATCCATCCATCCGTTTTCTTCCGCTTATTTCTGTTAGGGTCGCGGGGGGGCTGGAGCCTATCCCAGCGGCTTTCGGGCGAGAGGCGGGGTTCACCCTGGACAGGTCAGTTAATGTTAGTGCTGAAGGAAAGGGAGTAGAAATGCTGCTAGATACAGGAGCAGCTGTAAGTTTTGTCTCAGAGATAGTTTACTAAGACTCGGTGTCTCACCTCCTCCTTGAGAAAAGCCGCCTGCAGTTGACCTCCTTTACAGGAGAAATGATTGCCGTGTTAGGGAAAGTGACTGTTGATGCAAAATATGAGCAGCAGGCGGTACAGGTATCCATGGTAGTTATGAAGGGAGACCGACCAACTCTACAAGGCTGGAGTTAGTTGGACGAAATCAAACTGAACTGGAGTAACATCTTATCCGTCAAAACAACAGGAATTGCAAGTGATGTGGACGTGGAGGCTGTGCTACAGAAACACAAGGCCATATTCAAGGAGGGCCCCAGTACTATCTGTGGCTTTAAAGCCTCTATTGGAGTACAACGTGACACCAACCCTATTTTTAAGAAGGCCCAACCTGTGCCTTTTGTACTTACACTGTAGAGTCAATGGAAAAGGAACTAGACAGACTTGAAGGCACAGGCATTATATCTAGGACAGACAGAAGTGAGTGGGCATCACCTCTAGTAATAGTCGCAAAGTCAGATAAGTCAATCAGAATATGTAGACGACAAAGCGACTATAAATCAGAGTGTGGAGGAGGAAACCTACCCACTTCCAAACACGGAAGATTTGTTTAGAACGTTGGTGGGAGACAAGTTGTTTACAAAACTGGACTTATCACATGCTTACCAGCAGCTAGAACTGGATAAGGACTCAAAAATACCTCACAGTCAACACACACCACTGCCTGCAGTGTCACTACAGAGACTCAGGGCACTTGTGTGTCCACTCCTAGACCAAATTGCATTCCGGACACAACTACCAGAATGCCCTGGACTGCCTGTGCAGAGTGCAGCCACTCAAAGAGACATTCAGTCTACACTGAACAAACCCAGCAGTGCTGCAGTGCGCCGCTACCCTTAGTGAGTGCTCCTTAAACCAGACAGATTATCTTATTAGCCACCTGAGGTAAAAACAAAAACCAAAAACAAAACTGTCTGGTTGTTCCTAGGAGCCTGAAAGCATGATCCCTTGGACTGTTGGTACAATTTTGATACTACATTTAGTTTGTCTCTGTTTTGTGTTTTCATGTTGATATTGTTATTGTTAGATCGTGGCTTGCTCATTGATAGAAACTAAGAGATGGTACATTGTTTTTACTCAACAGAATAAAAGAAAAAATTAATGGTGGAGGAGTTCAAGTATCTTGTTCATGAGTGAGGGTAGGATGGAGCAGGAGATAGATAGGCAGTTTGGGGCAACGTCTGCTGTGATGCAGGCGCTAAACTGGTCTGTTGTGTTAAAGAGGGAGCATAGCCAAAAGGTGAAACTCTCAATTTACCAGTCATTCAATGTTCCAACCCTCACCCATGGTCATAAGCTGTGAGTAATGACCGAAAGAAAGAGATCGCGAATACAAGCAGCAGACATGTTCCTGCCGCAGGGTGGCTGGGCTCTCCCTCAGCAATAGGGTTAGAAGCTCGGACATCTGGGAGGGACTCTGGGTAGAGCCACTGCTCCTCCATGTCGAGAGGAGTCAGTTGAGGTGGTCCGGGCATCTGGTGAGGATGATTCCTGGACTTTGGTTTTTCCAACCGGGAGGATGCCTCGTGGCGGACCCAGGACACACTGGCAGGATTATACTGTATCTCTTGACTGGCCTGGGAACAATTCAGGATTCCTCCAGAAGAGTTGGTGGAAGTGACTGGGGAGAAGGTGGTCTGGGCTTTCTTGCTGAGGCTGCTGCCCCAGTGACCTGGAACCAGATACGCGGAGGAAGACGAGTTAATGGTTTTCATTCTAAAGGGGAGAAGTGCAATATATTGAGATCATTCCATATGTATAGGCCTATTGCAATGCTCATGTTGACTAGCAGTAGTTGTAACTACACCCCCCCCCCCCCCCGGCAAAAAAGGGCATAGCTTTTCAGTTTGTGTATATGGTCGGTTGAAGAGAGTTGAGTTTTTTGCCAAAGCTACATCCACACAAGTTTTGTCGGTTTCCTGATTATTATAGTAATAAGTATAGCAAGTAGAACCCGAATATATTCAAAGTACATATTGTGATTTCATTGAGGAGAATTGTCAAGACGAAAATGTTGGTTATGAATTACAGGACGTTTAAAAAAGGCAATGATTTTTTCCCCTCTGCTGTGCATCCTGTTAGTCAAACTGGAATGCATCCCTTTGACTTACATGCCATGAACGCTATATGTGCACACTTCCTTCCCCGGTGAAGCTACCTCAGCCTCAAAGACAGCGCTGGCAAACAGCTTACAGTACCACTTTTATTTTTGCACAATCCACTAACCTAGAACAGCTCGTGATACTTTTCTGTGTTTGTTACATGAAGATTAAAAGCAGAAGAAAGAGAAATCACAACAATGGTTGTTCCTTATGAACCAAACCAACCGCTACAGATGTTTAATGCACTGTGATTAAATGTCTCTATATGTCATAAGATAGGACTTTTTAATAATAGGTTGCAGTTCACATGCGCAGTGTTGCTATTTCTGCTTAAAACAAAATCTTTATTTCTTGTGAGTTTAAGTGTTAAGAAGGTGTGAATGCATTGTTACTTAACAAATTTAATAACTTGATGCTGTAAACTCAGTTCCAATTTTTGGTGTCTATGTTAGTGAATGAATTAAAGAGAGAACATTATTTTGACTAAAAATTGACTAAAATGTAATGAATTTTCAAAATGATTTTCAATTTTGTCAACCAAAACTATCAAAAATAAAAATGACTATAATGCGACTAAAATGAAGATGAGTTTTTGTCTCAAGATGAAGACTAAATTAAAAATAGCTCCCAAAATTAACACTGTTGGTGGGTCAGGATTTGTCACCATCTGACAAAATGAAGTGTTGTGGACAGTAAACAATGGAAAGTTTTATGTTGAAATGACTGAACTACCAGTAGTTTACATCTCATTCAGTCATTTTCAAGAATAGGAATTCAAACATTTCCCATAAGGCCTGAACAACTTCCAGGGAGTCGTTGTTGCTGCCATATCTTGTGATTCATTTTGGGGAGTGATATTCAAGTCATTTATGAATGAATGACTTGATTTTTTTTTTTTATATATTCCCAGTCTCATTTCTTTTAAATCATTTCACATAGCCTCACTCTCTGTTCAATTTTTCTTTTTTTTAATTCACTGAAAAGATATCAGAGTCAATAAATATTTAAAATGGAATGTTATTCACAAAATCTTTTTTAATGCTGTCTGCATTCCCATCCAACCAGACGACTTTAAATGCGTTGGTAAAGAATCAAGCAGTCACATGTAAACTGTTGTGTTTACAGTGAGCCTATATGTCGATCCTTATGCTGTGATTCGGTTATAATACCGCAGTCCCTAAGAACAGAAGTGGCTCACCTGCATAGACAGAACACATGCTTTATTCAGGTGATGTATCATTCATTTGCTGCTTCTGGCTGAAATGGATGCAGCTGAGTCATCATCTCAGCTAGAAAGGGTTGTAGATTTGATTGGATTATCAGGTCTACTTACACTGTGACAAGAATGGCACCTGCGTCATCCAGGTCTACACTCCCTCTTGCCTGCTACACTCTGCCTGCGAGAGACGGCTGGTGCTCCCAGCCCATCATGGCTGTAAATCTCTAACTAGACTCTTCTCCACTGTTGTCCCCAAATGGTGGGGTGGTTAACTACCCAACTCCATACGATCCGCAGAGTCCTTTTCTACTTTTAAGAGACATTTGAAGACTCAAATGTTCAGGTAACACCTAAGCACTTAAATCTGACCCTTCTCTTATCCTCAGAGGTAGAATGAGTCAGACGGTTTAAGATCCTGCTCTGAGGGAATGCTTAGCACTGACAGTGTAGAATTTTGAATGTGTTGAATGTTGAAAGATATTGTTGATGTTGAATTATTGGTTGTGGTTTGTTGTGGTTGAGTTATATCAAGAAAGGAAGAAAAAAAAAAGCTGGCACGTCTGCCACTACATATTAGCACCTGCAGCCAATCAAATCTGAAACACTTTGTCCTACTAATTAAGTACGACTAAGTACTTTCCCACCAGTCTAAATTCTTGCTTGTGTTGTATGTCGCTTTGGACAAAAACATCTGCCAGATGAAACTGTAGAATTGTATACACGCTAAAATGAGTCAGGGTAAATGGCTATTCAGCAACCTTGTGTTGAGTGAATTGCCTCTTTTTTGTTACTTCACATTTAATTAATGCAGACTACATGGGCATTAACCTGCCGTGATTCTTTTCTGCTAAATCCTTTATTTGTGCATATTGCCATTAGGCAAGCAGTTTGTTTTGCCCAAAAATGTTTGCTTCCAAAAATTTGGATCA
The DNA here is from genome assembly GCF_037954235.1 of Aulostomus chinensis. Taxonomy (NCBI): domain Eukaryota; kingdom Metazoa; phylum Chordata; class Actinopteri; order Syngnathiformes; family Aulostomidae; genus Aulostomus; species Aulostomus chinensis. The sequence continues at coordinate 23,865,765 of NC_141341.1, read as the reverse complement.
TCATTTTGATGAATCTTGCTATCTTTTATCCTAGGTGGAAAAAGACATGTAACTTATGCTCTTTGTTTGTTTTAAACTTGCTTTTCCTTTGATTTATATTTGCAGAGAAAGTGTTTGGAGAGTTTCTGAGCTGGGAGCTGGAGGAAGCTTTGTCTCACCTTCCTCTGAAGCCAGGTCAGGCTGTGACTCTGGTAGTTATCATCAAAGTCAGGCTGGATTTCTCTGGACAGGAGAACCTTCTGCAGGATCTCAATGATGGTGAGTAACCCCAATGAACCAGCGATTACACATTTTTAGGGCTGCAGCTATCGATTCTTTTAGTAATCGAGTAATCTATCAATTGTTTTGGCAATTAATTGAGTAATCGATAACAAGTATTGCGCATTTTGCATTTTTTTTCAATTATGTTACTTTTGCTTTATTTAAGAGCAATGGTACTTTACAAAAGGGAAAATAAGACAAGTCTCTTAAATGGAAGTATGAAATGCTAATGTAGAAATACTGAGGAAAGTAACTTTATTTTGACTGTACTTTTACTTTAACTGTTGCTACTTTACTTTTTACTGAAGTACAAACATGCTCCTACAAGGGATTGGTTCACCAACATGCCACCATTTTCTAGTATGAGGTTGTGTGTCTGTACTTAGTAATCAAAAAACACCAATAAGAGAGCCATTTAGTTACAACAAAAACAATAGAAATGTTGATTTTTCTAAAAAAAAGGAAACAATTACATAAAGGATTTTTAATTGTTTTACCGGTCAATCTACGTTCCAACCCTCACCCATGGTCATGAGCTTTGGGTAATGACTGAAAGAACAAGATCGCGAATACAAGTAGCTGAAATGAGTTTCCTCCCCAGGGTGGCTGAGCTCTCCCTTAGAGACAGGGTGAGAAGCTCAGTCATTCGGGAGGTGCTCAGAGCAGAGCCACTGCTCCTCCATGTCGAGAGGAGCCAGTTGAGGTGCATCTGGTGAGGTTGCCTCCTGGACGCCTCCCTCTGGAGGTTTTCCAGGCATGTCCAAGCGGGAGGAGGCCTCGAGGCCGACCCAGGACACGGTGGAGGGATTATATCTCTCAGCTGGCCTGGGAACGCCTCGGGATCCTCCCGGAAGAGCTAGTGGATACGGCTTGGGAGACAGTCTGGGCTTCCTTGCTGAGACTGCTGCCCCCGCGACCCGGACCCACCGGATGAAGCGGAGGACGACGAAGACAAAGACGAAGATTTTTAATTGTAATTAGGAATTTTTACATTGGGGTATTAATGATTTTACCTAAGTAAAGCATATAAATTCTTTTTCCATCACAACAGGTCAGTGATCAGTGTTTCAGTGACTCTGGCTCAGTAAATAGTGTTTTATTTATGGCGACCTGCCACATTAAAACACAGGCACTGCAACATGATTTTCTATTTTTGGAAATGCCCACCATTCTCGGTCTGCCTAGAAGGTAATGCTTTTTTGTACAACTCTTGCAAGATTTGTGTCCATTGTTTCTACTAAAATAATCAAACACACACTATCTTTTGTGAGTCTAGGGTTCTCTTCTGGACACGACCCTATCTGTCTTTCTGTCAAACAAACAATGGCAGACTGCCTGTGAATAGCACGATGTTACACTCTGTAGTGTTTAACACACACAGACTTTATTTGTGCGGACACTCAGGTTTTGGCATTTTATTTTTTTTAAACATTTTTAGAGATCAATGGCATCCGTAATTGATGAGTGATCAGTCTGCCTTCCTCTCCTGCCTCACCTGTTCACTCTGCTCTGAGGAGGTCTGACGGTTACTGACAGAGAGACACAGACTCTCCTCTTTAATGTAAAGGCCTCCTTATATAGTTCTTTAATCTTGTAAGTACACCTGGTTGGTGTCGATATCATTCACCATCAAGTTAGTTTTGACTGTTTTAATGAACTCCGTCATTAACAACAAGTCTCCTCCACATGCAGCTTTCTGCTGTGAAAACTCAGTCACGGGTGAATTATACATGGACACAAATAGAAACACATTGGATGTTGGGGTGACTTTATAAAACATCCTGTAAAGAAAATCAACAGATCAGACACAGACAGGATGAGAGAAACGCACTGACCTCTGTGTGTGTACTGCATGTGCGTGTATGAAGGAACTGCACTGACTCAGAGAGGAGAGAAGCTGCAGCCGTGTGACAATAAATTATATCAAAACTTAAACTTAAGCTTGTCAATACTCTAGTGTTGAATGATTCAACTGTTCAATACCAAATTTCAGTGCCCACCTTGACCTGCAAAACAAAGTATAGTTCAGATTCAAATGAGGCTTTGACGCAAAAATTTTGTCTCGAGGAATTTTAGTAATTGAATGACTCAAGTTACACAAGGGATCGTTTCAGCCCTTCAAATTTTGCTGTTGTCATTTGGCAGTCACAATGCTAGAGAAATGCTTTTCGTTATAATGTGTCAGAAACTCAAATTGATGTCATATGTAGGTTGAGTACAGACAGGTTTTTCAAAGAGGAACATATAGATATGTGACGCACTGATAAAGACTCATGCTGTCTTCATAACTTCTTGAATGACTCCTTTTGGTAAATGGCATAACCGCAAGTATTTTTTTTTGCATGTTATTACTTTTTGCCTGTTTGTTATGCTTTAATTTTTTTTGGATGCAATACAACATGTTAACTGTTTTATTACAAAAAATTAAAACAGTCTAGAATTTTCTAAACGCTTTGAAGAACTCCAAATTTTCTGACTTTCCCTCACAGCACAGTGTTGTGACTCTAAATATTACACTGCATTTTTGCCTATGTGCACGTATAAAACGATACGTCAATAGTTAGTATTTGTTTAAGTGTTTAATAAGAGGTGATTATTCAGTGATGACGCTTCTTGTGTTTGGTAGATAAATATTTGAGATAATTTCATAGATCATGGATTTTTAAATTTCTACTATTATCAATTTGAAGATGCGTTTTTTTGTATTTTTCTTAACTTTAACACTGTAAAAAGAAAAAGTGTCACCTTTTATGAAATCTGAAATTCCTATAGAGTGGGCTTGGGACTGAGTCCGAATACATGGAAGTAAGCATTGTTTGATGCCCAATTCTTTGTCTGTGTTTGTTTTTTTGTTTTTGTTTTTTTTTGGTGAGATGGCCTAAAAAATAAGGTATGTGCTTAACACAAGCCAAACACATTTTGTCATTTTATTCTACAGCCTAAAATACATGTATGACTACATGCCTGTGAGTTTTGAAGTATTTAAATGCCTTAAGAAAAAAAGTGTGTGTATTTGTATGTGTTAATATTTATGACTATATATGACATATTTATATTTACAAAACTTCATGTCACAAATTTTTGCGAAATAAAATTCAATATATATCAATATATAGCTATATATCTATATATAGCTATATATAGATATATAGCTAAATATCTATATATAGCTATATATCTATATATGTGTGTGTGTGTGTGTGTGTGTGTGTGTGTGTGTTTATTGCCAACCCCTGGCTAGTATTTTTGAATTTTTTGAATGAAAATACAATTTTACTGAGAAAGACTGAAAAATAAGGAATGTGGCGAACTCTTCACACATCTTCATAATCACCCCCCTTTTGACCATTAAAAAAAATGGAGGTTTAAGGCTTTTTGGACCCATAAGTTTTGACCATATTTCATTCAGTATAATAAAAGTACGAGTTTACAGCACCACAAAGCACCTCTTTCCCAAATGACCAGCACCTCTATGAAGAAGTTGTTAACACAAAGTGAACATTTCAACTTTTTTGAAGGTATTCATTGCTTTGCTGTTGTTTGAGATGATTATTGTGAGATGAACATAACAACATAGCAACTGAGTTTATTTGCCCTTAGCTGCTTTTACTTCTCATTTCTTGGTATATAATAATCGAATGTTAATACTTTTAACTTAACAACTAAGATTTTTCCTGTGAGTTAGATGCAAAAATAACTGCTAATATATGGCTACGCACAGAGCACTCCTGCTTAGAGTTGCGGAGAAAATGGCTGCCTCATTTAAAATTCAACAATAATGGGAGAGAGGTCTTGAGGTCTCCACACCTCTATTTTTTTCCTAGCTTTTGACTTCCTCACGACAAATATCTGATATCCTCTCTTCTTATTCTTATTCCTGCTTTAAGGAAATAGTCCAGCCTTCTCCTCTACCTCACCGCTCATACATTGTGCTCCATCTCACAGTCATTCTCACAGTTCATTGTCAGTCTCCTCTCTTCCTTTTTTTTCCTCCTGACCTCTCCCTCCATCTCCAGACTGTTGAAACTCCTCTCCACAGACGCTATAGCCTGAGAAATTTTAGGGAGAGATCAATACGGGCCTGCTCCTGCGACAGCCAGACTTTACTTTGGGTGTGTTTGTTTATGTTTGCATGTGGATTTGGATGAATGAGAAAGTAAACACATACATTGCTGCATGTTTATCTCAGCTCCCATGCCACTCTCTTCATGAGGTCATTTCAATGATACTATTCCAGTGTTTAATTAGCTGAGCAATAACTGAGGTCCTGAATAGAAGAGATAAGACATGGGTCTTCCTAGACAGCAACTCTGAATGTAGTTAATATGGTGGTATTATGCCATGCAGTTTTTACTAAACTCATTTGATGTTATCTAACTTCTCTACTCAATGAAATCACAATAATTCTGTTATATTAATAAGTTGATTTGCATAAAACCAGTTGTATGGCCATGTTTTCAGTCTGTTATCTTGTGTATCAAGAGATTACCAACTACTGCCATATTTGCTAATGAAACTTTGAAACATTAATCTGAGCACAAATATTTCTTTTGACATTGGTTCAGTTATACTGAGCTATGTTCGCTGTCATATTTTGACATATTTGCCACAGTATTAATGGGGTCACATCTTACAAGCAATGAATGTGGTCAAAATTCTGCAATATAAATCCATCTAGCTAATACCGCTAGGCAGTTACTTAAGGCTAACAAGACTAGCCTCTGATCTGAAAGAAATGGGGAGAGCTATACCTCCATCCTTAATGGTCACCAGTGCAAAGACTGCGTGTATAGTGTAACATGCAAATTTCTGTTTCAATATTGGTTTGTAATTCAGTGTGGGTTGTAAAAAGTGAGCCATGACTCATATCCAACATTATCAACTAAACTAGGCATACGCTGTACAATTTTAGAAATGCTGTGTAATTCTCTCTCTCAATGTATTAGGAGATTGTTTGCAATTTAATGCCAAAACTCACGATTCTTGTGTTGATGCTGTACGTGCTGCTTGTCATGCCATGATCTGAGTGCTCACACAGAAGGTGTGTGGGCGAACGGTTCTGGCTGTTGACAATTGTCAATAAAGAATCATTTGGAAGCTCCAAGGACATTGTTTGTGCCATGAAGAAAAGAAAATGTAGACAAATTTGTTCAAGAGGAATGAGTTGTTTTAGAGGTTGTTGTTGTTGTTGAAACCAAGATTTCTCTGGTTAGATCTGTTGTGTTTAGAAGTCAGACACATCAAATACACGTGGGTGGCATGGCTCAGGGGTAGAGTGGCCGTCTAGCAACCAAAGGGTCGCTGGTTCGATCCTCGACCCCGGTGACCATGTCCAAGTGTCCTTGAGCAAGATACTGGACCCATAATTCCTCCTGATGAGTAGGTTGGCGCCTTGCGCCTCAGGTACATGGTTTGTGGCTCTTCCAGCCAGGTTTGTGGCTGGGCTTCCACTGTGCAGAGCTAAATTTCTGACATTCAGGCGAACAGTGATAAAGTTAAAACTGGGGCCATCTGCAGAGTGAGTTGTATGGCTCAAAAATTGGACAGGAAAGGGTCTCAAATCATCCAGTGCATGCCCAGCCCAACTTTCTCCACTCTCTGATGTAGAATACACTCTAATTCCTCTCTGGGGTCAAGACTCATGGGGAAGGTACTGATAATTGTGAGGGTTGGATATTGACAGTAATACTGGACAGACAAAGGGATGCTTTATTAAACAATGAAATGGAAGGTTTAACAACATTGTCCACATAGCTGTGTATGTACAGTATACATCATCCTTGCAGCATGAGAATGCAGCCACATCCTTGAACTCCATATACTGGGAAATTCATATTTACCTGGCAGCGAGTGAGCATTTTGCTAACTTGCTTAGAGAGATCTTGGAAGAAAGGTCTGGCACACACATCTTGTGTCTGCCTCTGTATTGTTGTTCTCATGTGCTGCATCTGCAGGCAGCTTTGACCATAGCACTGCCTCTGCCAGCCAAATCTTTTGTACATGGAGTTTTTCTTAAATAATGCTCATTAATATGACTTTTTTTTCATGTCATATGACAGATTTAGTTATGGCATGAATCCCATGTATCTGAAAATATATAAAAAGGGAATTTTTTTGTAAAACATGAGAGCAATTACAAGGTAATCTGCAGTTTCTGCTCCATTCTTTCCTGGAATGGGCTTTTGGTAAAGCTATTGATTGTTCTGTTTTTTTCTAATACTTTAAATACAAAATAGCCATCCATATGCCGTGGGTCTCTGGTTCAACTATATAATCTCCTCTAAAATATATATAAAAAAACAGAACTAGTTAAAATACGGTGGTATGCTGGACAACAATATCCTTGAATGAAGTGGAAATGAGAATTTAGAATGAGAGTGAATCCATAAAACCATTTTGCTTGTGGGAGCATTTATTAACATATTTTATTATTAACATCATTTGCGCCCTTGCAACACTGCAACAACACCTGGTATATAGGTCTTCACCTTATTACAGGTTTATAAAAAAATGAGCTTTACACAAGTCAATCAATATATTTGGCATTATTTTGATATTTGGGGTTATGGATTCTGATCCAATGCAGCCCCCAATTTGGCACAGGTTAAGCTCAGTCATCTGTATGCATTATTTAGGGAAGTTGGGGGTCTGTAAAACCCAAAACTGGAGCTGATGTCAGTTTCTAGATTATGAGGTCTAAGGCTACCTGGCAGCGGGATTGTCCACCTTTGGCCAAAAGGCTCTTTTGGAGTTGGTGCTAGCACTTTTCTCAGTTCTCTTATGTCCCTTTCCCGATGGTGAATAACCAGAGTTTGGCTTGGTAAAGGCCTTGGTAATTGAATTAACCTTCTCTATTATCCTGCAAAACCTAGAAAAAGACCTCAGTTCCTTCAGGTTTGTGTGGACTGGCCAAGATGTTAGAGCTTTGATTTTCACCAAGTCAGTCTCTACGCCCTTTTCTGAAACCAAATTGCCGTTTCCAAACCAAGTATTTCACAGAGGTTTGGAAAAATTTATATTTCTCTGGTGCCACCTTCAATCCATATTCCTTCAGTTGCTGAAGCACACCCTTCAGCTGCTGCTTATGCTTTTCCAAGGATGAGGAAAAAAATAATGAGATAATCGATGAACTCTAAAACTTAGTGTAGGGTCATGTCCCCCATACATTTCTCCATTAGGTGTTGACTGTTAACGGTGCATTGTGGTTCCCTGGGGCATTCTGTTGCATCCCCAAAAGCTTAGTGGGCAAACAAAAACTGTTTTCAGCATGTCAGATTCCCTTATTTCCTCTGATAATAATACGATTTAAGATGAAGTACAGAGAACTTCTTTGACCTCTTTTGGGCAGAGAATGCCTCCTCAAAGACACCAACACAGTCACTGGCGGTAGAGTGCATCGAAGTACAATGTGTGGTTCTTCACGCCAACTTCATGGCTGATGTGTGTACATTTTGACTGCTTTTGGTCCATTGGTAACACTTCAAGGAGATGCTGGGAAATTGTGTAAAATGAAAACAATCACTCCTTAAAAAAGTGATTCATGCATCAAAGACACAATAATGACACATTAACATCCACATCAGCAATTAGCCACTTGTATATAAAAGTGTACATATGAGGATGCAAAATAACTCTATTCACAACAACTTTGGCCTTGGTAGAGGATATGAAAATGGGAATTTGGAGTACTTGATGATAAATTCCGAGGATAAATTAGTTTTTTACAGAAACCTTGTGCCATCTAAGTGCAAATGATATGGGATGCACAAATGCATGTAGACATATACTGTTGCAGTGATGCCTGGATCAGCCCACCATTCCCTGATCCTCACAAACAGTACCACAGGGAAGTTTGTAATATTGCTTCTTGGTGAATTATTAATTAATTAGTTAGACTGATTTTAAATAAATCCTCTGAAGTGCATGGAGAGTGGCTGCCTCCAAACATACTGTCATTACAGCATCATTACTTGTCAGTGGTTGATGTTAATAATGTGCTGTTTTTGCCTCTTAAACAACAGAATGATATACCCCATATATATTATAAAGTTATTAAAAAAACAAGTATCACTATAAACTATCTTTGTTATTGAAACGTTCTCATTAGTTTTCCATTATTAATGTGGGAGGAGACAGTGCCAGATAACATTTTCCTCCTAGACTCTGCATGCAGCCTGTCAACTTCACCTGTGGTAAAGTTTTAATTTTTGACCAACTTTCTGCTTTTTGTTTTTCATGTTTCCTGATGGGTAAGGGAGGGATGGTCCACGCAAAGGGCCTGTTTATGCCAGTTGGCATATTAAAGCCTGGCAGAGTCTGGTTCTCATGCATGTGCCCTAATTTCACACACACATGGCTTCGCACGTGTTGAAGTTTTTTGTTTTTACATCATATTCCAGATGTGATCATACATCATGTGTCATTATGAAATCTGTGGAAGTCTTCATACATGATACCCCCAATTTTTTTCCAGTTGCATTGGTTACAAATTAAACAATCACAATCAGGGATGAGTGGTCCCACAACAGTGGTTAGTAACTCAAATCAACCCAGCATTCGGAATATTTGAGGGGTTTCATTTGTCAAACTCAAAAGAAACCATTCCATGATCCACACAACAAATCAAATTGTGAACTGGATGAAAGGTACAGTAAAAGCCTCGTTCATGAAATGTGACTGGTCTGATGGTGATTCTTGTATATGTTTTGATCTCTTCATCCTTCTCTGTAGCAGGTTAGGTTTGAAGTGTAATACCACAGAGAACTCTGCTCTACTCTCACTCTGCTGAAAAGTAATAAAAAAATCCCAGTTTGACCCTGAATTTCCTGTACCTCTGTAACACTCTGTCTTGTGTGGTAGTATGAGACCCTGATGTAGCATGATTAGTAAAACTCCCGATCAAAGCATTAATTAGTGGTGTAACTGGTTTGGAGGGAAAGGTTTTACATCTTTGCAAAAGGAACCAACAGGGTCAACAGAAATAATTCTCTTCAAGGAGCAGGCATTTGGAAAAATATTTTTTTCTTTTCTTTCAAGTTAGAGGAAAATATTAGGATGTTTGATTTTTTTTTAAAACTTCTTGTCCTTGTACTAAGCCAAGTAAATTACCCTCTATCTCTGGTTTTATATGTATTCTGTAGACTTGAGCATTTTTTTTCAGTATTGGATCTCCCATAATTCCTGTAACTGTGCTCAATTGTTGCCTGATATATTACCTGTCCCTGTAACCCAATTTGTTTATGGCAGTTAAAGCAACATCAATGGGACCAAGCAAAGACTATGCACTTGTACATTCTTCATCTCAGCTTCTAAGTTTTGTTAAACTGAAACCACAATGTAGTGAATGATTACATATCATCTGCTTATTGCCTTTTTACCTCAGCCAGGTATTGTTTTTATTTAGCAGGATTATGCAAATTCTGCAATGCCCATTCTCACCAAACTTGGTGAAGGGGTGTAGCCTTGGCCAAACAACCCATTAAATATACAGGAAAATAGCATTTTCTTATTTTGGGTTTGGCTGAGTTGGCCTTGGTGAAGATATGTGTGACTTTCCTCTAGCTCTGGGTATTTTTGTTCAGTCACGCTGGTATTTTGATGGAGGAACTGACTTTTAATATCCATATTATAAGTTAGTTCCTTTATTATGATACAGTTTTATCACTGGTAAAGTATTGTGAGAGTGTTATTTCATTAGTTACTCCAAATTTTTAAAAAGGCTACACTACTTACACTACTCCTGTGGTACATATCACATAGCTGTGGTTATGTTATGCAGTTTTCATCAAAGCCTTATAGCAAAGTATCAACTGGTCCTTATCACATCTCTTACCTTCTGTCTTTCCAGCTCCAATTGGAGGAAAAATGATAGTTTAGCCTGCATGTGTTTGAAATATATGCTGTTTGTGCGTTGTATCAACTTTAGCACTTCTCTCTCTCTTACTAACTGTAAGCTCAGATCTGTTGCAGCCTTCACTATGTTTTATCTTCACTCACTGACATGTTGCATTGGAGGTAGGAATTCAATTATTTAGAGTGACATTATAAAGAGTGATATTTTTAAACTTAATGAATCATGCTGTTTGAGGATCAGCTTCTATTTCTATGCACATTTGCAGGGAAAGTCAATCAATCAGCCCTATCTGTATGGTGCCTGGCAGTGCTGCACCAGATGTCCACCAGAAATGTCAGCTGAGGCAGAAGGGGGCACATAAGACAACATAACTGTAAACCCCCTATTCATAACAAAAGTTATCTCATGACACTTTAAAGGTAGAGCAGATCTAGTACCACACTCCTTCAATGAATTTACACCCAACAAGTCTCCATCAGGAAGCACATCCTGCAACAGCGGTGATGAAAACCTACCTTTTAACAGGCAGGAACGTCGAGCAGATCCAGGCTCAATGGGATCTGCTTTGACTCGTTGGGAGAGAGCAAGAGAGTGGGGCAGAGACAAAGACAGATAATGGAGGAAGACAGATATACAAAAGGAAAGAGGGAGAGAAAGGGAAGAGACTGATGAACAGACAGGGAAGTGAGCAGGTGGTGCTACAGGTGGCCACTTGAGCCTCTTCACATCTGTAGCCTCCTCCGGCAGCACCCAGGAGAGGCTTAGCTGTTTCCTGTTCTAGTATCCGGTTGCACCTCTTTGTTTTTAAAGCAAATTTGACACTTTTTTCTTGTTTGCCTTTCAATAGGAGGAATTAACCCTAATCAATACAGTATATATTATGACATAGTTATACTTTTCTACACGTGTTGCTATCTCTTTTGATCAGAAATACTGGTAGTAGTAGTTTTGTTCCTTTAAGCTTGTGTATGGTCATTATAATTTAACCTAAGGCTAGTTGTCATAGCTGCAGCAAACCCCAGTAATCTCCTTTTCCTAAGTGGAAACAGTGGGGCTTTGCATTCCACTTTCCTCAGAGAATTTTATGGTTGATTTGATGTCTGACTATTTTCTGTGTGGTTTGAAAGCAGCAGCTGCTGTGTCCACCCAGCTGCCCTCAGGGTCATGAATCCAGAGATGGATTTCTCAATATGTACAGCTTAAATCATACTTACCATTTTTAAGTAAAGGTGCCCTAAATGATGAAGATACTGTTAATAAGAAATTGCTGGAGGCAGTCACTGCTAAATAATTGTATTTGTCTATGTGAGGTACAAAGTTATTTAGACTACAGAAAACAGCAGAAATGTGTGCAAATGTCACAAGCCCCATGATACATACACTGTTGCACTGATCAGCAGGTATGAATATTTTGTGATGATTTTACACATATTTAAAACTCTATTCTTACTTCCAACATGCCATGCAGTGTGTACTGGGCAATGAGGCGGATGGAGTCCAATAATCATATAAAAACACTTCATTCAACTGCAATGAATTGCAAAATTAAAATTGGATCTATGATCATGTGCATAGCAATTCTGATAACAGCATCCAGTCCAGGTCGGTTTCCTGGATAGTGTCAAGTTGTTATTATACCTCCCCACCTGCAACAGCTATAGGCATAATATTTTTCAGGTTTCTTCAGATATGGCACAAATTTTAACTGTGACTTGAGGATGAATATAGAAGATTTTGGTTGGTCAAAGGTTACTGTCATTTCACATGAGCCTAACAAATGTCCACTGGGACTCAAGGATGAACTGGAAAGATTTGGTTGATCAAAAGTCAAGGTCACTGTGGCAGGCACTTGTGTGATATTTTTATTTTCAAGACATGCAATGGTATGTTCTCACCAAAGGTAAAGTGTATTTTAGCCTTATTGTACCCAATACGTGGAAGTAGTACACAAATGTTTACCCTCTTCATCCAGAAAAAAATATTTGAAGCTATGGCTTACCTCCATGATGCATTATTTCTGACTATTTTCCCCCAAATCAAACCCTGATGGTTTGTTGTTGCATTGGATCTCCTGTCAGAAAAAAGTAAACACTGTCATGTCTGTAAGTATGATGAAACTGAGTTGAAAAGCCATTCACTGTTGGGCACAAGAAGCCAGGTGAGTGTCACAGGCGTATAAAGGAACTGCATCTGGATGATCCTCCAGCTTGCATTTTGGAGACAGAAATTTGTTTTGCATTTGGTGTGAACTACTTACTACTAGCAATAAGGAATAGTGGGTTGATTAAAGGGTCATTAAATAAGTTTATGACGTGTGAAAACACTGTAATGCTCGTTACATTTAATAATGTAAATGCCTCTTTTACTAACAATGCTACTTCCTGTGCTGATTGTATGATGCTCTGATGTCATTTTAGATGGAATCAGTGTGACAGGCTTGCCAATCTCCAGTCCACTGCGTCAAGTCCTGAAACCCAGGCCTGAGACCAAGCCTATCAGCAGTGAGTCCAGCAAGGCAGAGTACAGCCATATTAAGGTGAATAACAATAACCTTTGAAAGTGCATGAACCAAGCCCCTTTTTTGAACCTGGCATAAAGATGCTATCACTTGTTTTTTGGTTGTTACTTTTATATTTGTGTGTCCTACCTTGTAGCATAGTTTTGGAAAATAATTTCTCACCTTTGTGCAGTCTCATTACACCAACTCTGGATAGAATGAATATCTTAGGATGGGATATTCAACCCTCCCTATCTTGCTTGTCCTCTCTTTTTATTTACCACAATGATGCTGTACCTGGCATGTGCATGTCTTTGCAAAAGATGGGGGAATACTACATCATTATACAACTAAACTACAAACTCTGGTATTTGAACATGTAAAGAATACTTTAGCTGGTTCACCGTGGCTGTAGATGAACTCTTCCCTTTTAATGAGACCTTCAATGATAGGAGCAGAGGAGAGAGAAAACTATTTACAAGGGTTTTTGAATGAAACTGCCAAGAGTGTAAAGGTGAAAATTTGACAGTATGACTGAGACGGAAAGAGAGTGTGATGGACAGGCAGAATAAGAGTGCCTTAGGATCAGCAGGGTGGGTAGAAGGTTATACAGTACAAGGGGGAGAAATGGGTGGGCTGACTATGTCTATCGACCAAGGGTCATGTCACAGAGGGTCACAGAAAAGTTAAACTGGCAAGTTTGGTTGCTGCATTTCTGTACCGTCAAAGAATCCTGGTGTAACATTGATATCTGTTCAAGTATGCTCCCAAAAACAGATGTGTTAGAAGAATGATAACTGTATGAAAACTGTGTGATAATGTTATCTTCCAGAACACGGTGTCACCATCCCACATTGCTCATATCCCATGTACAGAACTGGAAGCCACTGAGTTACAAAAACGTGGCAGAAAACGGTACAGGTTTCACAAATATATTCACAGATATCCACCCCATTTGGTTTAGACATTCTGATTTTTTTAGTTTGATCTGAACCAGAATTACAGTTGTGGAATCTGCCCTGAATCGAATGCCATCATTTGATTTCCTCTATGTGAGGACATAAAACGACTATAAAACCTGATATAGGATGCAAACCACACCCAAGTGTATTGTGGGCTAAAAATTGATGTTGACAAGTAAAACATGGAGGTTGACCCTGAAGTGTCTATAAAAAAAAAAGAGAATGTAATGGATGGAAAATGGCCCACAGTGGCCCACTGATTCATACTGTATATGTACCTGATGAAAAGTTGCATTGATGATGACCCTGTAGCTGCAGGCGCTCACTGTTCATGTCACTGCACCATAACTCAAGAATCCTTTCACCAAATCCAAACTTATATGTGTTCAGTATAAGTAATATATAATAATAGATTATGCTGTATAGCTGTCATATTTAGCTTTTTGTAGCTGCTGTATTGATTTTGTGATTGATTTTATAAAAGCCCAATTGTGTCTTACATGTGTGTAGCAGTTGCCTATTGTTCACCAAGATAGGGGGTCTCATTTAAGAAATGTGAGGCTAACTTAGTGATACCATTTATCTGTATGTTTATGCTCTATTCCTTGCTTTGCAGGCAGCTGACCATGTCAAGTTCATTTTATCTATTTTTTTATGAACTGACACATGACATTGTGCACGGAGACCCAGATGAAAATGAAATTTGTTAAAATGGTCTTTGAAAAACAGTGACAACTTCCTGAAGAGACCTCATCAGTTCATGTTCTTGGCTCTAATGCTGGACATACGGATGTACTGTATGCTCATTGTCCCCTTGTTTAGTAGTTTTGGAACTACTGAACATGCAGTAGGTACAGAGGTGGTGATATTTTGTGTTCTGCCAAGCTTGTGCACAGAAGAATGTAGTAGATGCATGCCAGATTTCCAGCTGTATGACTCATCTTTGCTTTATTATCAGCAGTTTGACTCAAACCTTCAGAGCCTAGTAAGCAGGCACAAGGTTTACTGAAATACACTGGAAAGTCAAGTCAAGTCATCATTTATTTATAAAGCACATTTAAAAACGACCTCAGTTAACCAAAGTGATGTACAATTGTAAAAACAAAACGAGCAACAACACCACAAGGGATAATAGTCATTTTAAAACAAAAGTAAGTTAAAAAGAGAGAATAAAAGAGAGTATAGAGGAGGGAGAGAGAGAGAGGGAGAGAGCTAAGATTGCTTGCTTAGCCGGGAGCAAACGCCAAGGAGAAAAGATGAGTTTTTAGGAGTGTTTTAAAATGTTCCACAGACTGCGCAGCTCGAACTTGGAAAGGTAGGCTGTTCCAAAGCTTAGGAGCCGCGACTGAGAAGGCTCAGTCTCCATGAGTGGAGAGTCTGGACCTGGGTACTGCCAGGAGCAGCTGGCTTGATGACCTAAGTGACCTGGCAGTGGTGTGCAGCTGTAAGAGCTCTGATAAATGAGGTGATGTTAGACCATTTATACATTTAAAAGCGATTAAGAGAATTTTAAACTGAATCCTAAAATTAATAGGCAGCCAGTGCAAAGATGCAAGGACAGGAGTAATGTGCTTGAGTTTTTTCTTTCCAGTCAGCAAGCGGGCAGCCCCATTCTGAACAACCTGCAAGTGGTGCAGTGCTTTCTGGTCAGGGCCAACAAACTGAATTGCGGTAATCTAAACGTGACGTAATGAAGGTGTGAATTAATTTCTCAAAAACAGTTCGTGGGAGATACGCCTTTGCTTTTGCCAACAGCCTTTGCTGGAAGAAGCTTGTTTGGACAATGGAGGATATCTGCTTGTCAAACCTAAAGTTACTCTCTAAAATTACACCAAGGTTCCTTGCAAAAGGATGACAGTAAGAATTGAGGGAGCCGATGGCACTGTCACATCCATCAAGCAGATTTTGTTGACCAAATAAAATGATTTCTGTTTTGGTTTTGTTCAAAGACAGAAAGTTAACTTCCATCCAAGTTGGAATATCTTTAAGGCAGTCAAGTAGAGCCTGTACAAAGGCTTGCCCATTTGTTTTTAGGGTTAAATAGATTTGCACATCATCAGCAAAACAATGAAATGAGATGTTATACCTTCTAAATATGGATCCCAAAGGCAGCAGATATATTGAGAAAAGGAGGGCGTCCAGAACAGAACCTTGGGGCACTCCATAACTTTGAGAGAGTTATGAGAAAGAAGGGAGCAACATTTCACCTTAAATACAAGCAACCTTATTCACTGAGGTTTTGTGTCATTTACTTTAAAAAGAAAACAAATATTTAAGTAATTAAAGTTATAGTATATCTGCTCACCTGGAATGCCAAATATTTGTGTAAATGCAAGAAATGGTTTCCCTTTATATAGCAAGATAAATTAAGGGGAAGGTCAGCATGAGGTGGAGGTGTGTTGTGTATCTGATGTAGCCCCTGTTCAGAAACTGCATTAACATCCTAGGTGAACACGGTGAAATGTGATTGAGATCCGATCGCTGTGATTGATGACAATACATAAGGTTATACACAAGCTTCTGTGCACCAGCAGTGTCCCTCTCTGGGGCGCTCAGTCTTTGCACATCTCATGCACTGAGATGCTGATTTTTTTTTGTGAACATTTTTTTAAAGTAACATTTTATATAACAATTGAATGAGAACAAAGTGAAAAAATAATTTTTGGGTAGTTGTAAGACTGCTCAGCAAAAACTTGTGCTCTCTGTAACTCTCTCTAACAGCGAGTCATTGCCAAGTAGCAGTAAAGTTTGACAGCATGATAGTTTCTTGTTTATCCAGTCAAAAAAATTATAAATGTTTGGCTCAATAGAGTTTGAACAGAGGGACACCTCCAAATCATATGACTGTAACATCCTTGAACTGAGTTTCTAAAAAGAAGCTATGTTACCCTTCTAAAACTAAGAATTGGGACCTTATGGATAAAGACTAAATGTAACGCTATGCCTCATCAAACTTTCGATCTCATTTGTGGAAAACTGCAACTGGTTATGAATAGCAGTGACAAAAAAATGAAAAAGAGCATAATATTTTCTCTTTTAGCAATGTGATGAACTGTTTCACCATTAGTTTAAGGTAAGCATTTAGCTTGACACACATATGTAAGCACATTGTGTTTTAATGTGGTCACAATATAACCCTAATCCCCTCAGGAGGTGGTTTGGCCAAGCAGATCACGTTGTGTCTTCAGTGTATCCTGGATGCATTTACACCTGTACAATCATCTGATCATGCACTATGCAATTGTTATCCAAAATGGAAAATACATATGTAAAGATGTTTATATGCATATAGATTGGGGATATTAAACCTGATCACAAGAGGTCACTTGAGGTGCACTCAAACTGTCATAGGGGTTGTACGTGATGGCTACTACAGTTATATGTTGTCACAGACTCTTTTCATTTTGTTTCTTAACCCTGTGTACCATACCAGTAAGCTCACTTCATTCCAACTTCAACCACTGAATTTACTGTGGACCAGTGGTGGCTGCTGGTCTTTCAATGAGAAGAGGCTCATTTTTCTGGCCTTCATCATGACAGACAAAACAGATAGAACAGAGTTGCCAAACAAAATGTGAGTTGTTTTAAACAAAGACAAAGTCGCTGGGGATTGGTAAAGTCGCCGAATCAGTTCAGAACAACGGACTGAAAAACTTGGAAAATGCTCCAGTGGATGTTTATTCTTCAAGATCGCTGATTCGCTCATTTAGCTGTCAATCAAAAAAGGATTCCGCCTCAGACAGCTCATCCAATCATCATGCAGAAGCCGAGCGTCCGGGCTAGCCCACTGCCCGGTAGACCCTCACAGATGCTGAGCATCCAATGGGTGGGGCAAAGCCCAGCATTTATCCAATGACCGTCTAGTTTCGCTGCAGTGTTAACAACCAGCTCTATGCTTCCCAATTGAAGTCAGTACAAGCTGAGCGTCCGACTGTGTAAAGCGCTGTGGTGCTGCGGGGATGAATGAGAAGGAAGTTGCACCGTTACCTGTGATAAGAAGCTGATTCTGAACAAAAGATGGAGGCTTTCTAGCGTATATTTAGTCAATAAAATGTACACACAGCAGTACATGTTTCACCACTTTTTTTTTTTTGGTGACATTTTAGGGGAAGCTCAGCTTCCCTTGCAGTCTTAGAGCAATCGCCAATGCTATGGACATATAATATACAAGCAAACTTTTAAAACAATGTTTTGAAGGTGAAGCATAAGGATGTGCCCACAGTTTCAACATTACTTACAATGTTAATATATAGCGGCAACCCAAATTTATGCTGGAAAGTAAGATGAAAACATTTTTTCCACAGTGCTGGTCTTTAAAAATCTTTGTTCTCAGACATTCTTATATTGAGCTGAACTGGGATCACTAATACTTTTCTTGAAGACATTTTTTTCCCCCACCAGACTACTTTGCTAACCCCTTCCCTGCTAATGTTTTTTGAGTTGAACAAATTTGCATACTGGTAGTGTTATGTGTACCTAGATTCCTGCATCCATTGATAGAATGAGGAGGAATTTGTAATATCTACTAAGAACTGTTTTGGACATATTCATGGTTCATAATGGACAGAATGCACAATATTCCAGCCTTACTGGTAGTTAAGCAAGGTGTCCCTGCATAACTACCGTAAATCTTTGATGGGTCAATTAAACATTTATGACTTCCCACACTAAATTCAATTCTATACTATCATCTACATCCCTCTCTGTATTATTTTTTGTCATCTGCAAGGACATGTGCTAGTATTTTGCCAATGGCAGTTGCTGGAATGTATACCTGTGCTTTCAGACTATGATTAAGTAAAGTGCAATCAATTAAAAGTGATCGACCATCAGTGTAGCAGAAGTCACCATGTTTTTTGCACTATCGCTCAATCTTTACCATCTACTCCTTAATCCATTTAATTGGGATTTCCTGTGGGCTTGAAAAATGTGCTGTCAGGGTTAGACGCATTGAACATATGTGAAGGATGTGTGGCTGCTCAGACATGTTGGTTTTAAAGATTATTTCCACATTCAGTGGGTGTACATGAATTATAGTTTAGCCATTTAGTTGGACAACTGTTGCTGTCCCAGTATACAAGCTTTAAATTTATTCACAGAGCTGGTTGCAATCAGCCTTTTTATCCAGTTCGCCGTACAAACCAAGCAATAAGCCAGCAGTGCCCAAATGGCAGACTCATTCAAAAACTATAGAAGAAAAAAAAGAAAAAATTCTTGAACTGAGACAACATACTGTTTGCCTCTTTGTCTGCATACATGAAATGTTTTACAGTAGATTTAGCCTCTATGATGATAACCCATTCTTGACCTTTATTGTTGGATGGCTGGGTTTCAACACCACAGTGGATCCCTATGGATTATGCACAAAATGTCAGGCTGATAAGGGGCTCATTGACATATGTGGCATGCCAAAGATGATTATTGATTACTAACTGCATCATCTGGGTATGTTAGTTCCACTTTAGATATGCAGTCAATCTCACATATATACATACATTGTAAAAGTTCAGTTTTAGTCAGACTAACACAACAATTTGACTTTTTGGAATATCATGTACACTACTTACTTAGTCATCCTCGGAGAAAGGGACGCCTGTTACTTCACTCACCTCATCTTCACAGTTGTATGCCCTTGTCTACCTGAATGCTAAACAGTGGGAGCATAACTTATGGTCACCTTTTGTTGGCTCAGTTTCAGTTTGTGCCTGCAGTGAAGGCTGTGCTTTTGTTATAATCTACATGCTGCGATTCCCACTGGACTATCTGTTCTGGTGACAAATCATTACCATTATCATCAGCAGCAGCAGCAGTAGCAACAGCAGCAGGAAGAGTTTATGGGGATTCTGACTTTCAAACTCCATCTGCTATGGATTTAATTGAGGGGTGATTTGACTGGGAAAGAGAGAAAACAGGGGAACTCTGAAATATCACTTGTATGATACTACTGTAATACTGCTCTCTCACTTCTCACTCTCATCATTGTCATGTTGAAAGACCCAGCCATGTTTCATCGTCAGTGCCCTTGCTGATGGGAGTTGTCACTCAATCTCACGATACAAATGGCCCCATTCATTCTTTCCTTTACACGGATCAATCGTCATGGGTCCTTTGCAGAAAGACAGCCCCAAGGATGATGTTTCCACCCTCATGCTTCACAGTAGGTATGGTGTTCTTTGGATGCAACCCACCATTCTTTCTCCTCCAAACACGACAAGTTGAGTTTTTACTAAAACGTTTTATTTTGGTTTCATCTGACATTCTCCCAATCCTCTTCTGGATCATCAAAATGCTCTCTAGCAAACTTCAGACTGGTCTGGACATGTACTGGCTTAAGAAGGGGGACACCTCTGGCACTCCAGGATTTGAGTCCCTGGTGGCGTAGTGTGTTGCTGATGGTAGCCTTTGTTACTTTGGTCCCAGCTCTCTGCAGGTCATTCACTAGGTCCCCCTGTGTGGTTCTGGGATTTTTGCTCACTGTTCTTGTGATCATTTTGACCACTTCCATTTTCTAATAATTGCTCCCACAGTTGATTTCGTCACACCAAGCTGCTTACCTATTGCAGATTCAGTCTCCCCAGCCTGGTGTAGGTCCACAATTTTGTTTCTGGTGTCCTTTGACAGCTCTTTGGTCTTGGCTAGAGTGGAGTTTGGATTGTGAGTGTTTGAGGTTGTGGAGAGGTGTCTTTTATACTGATAAAAGGTGCGATTAATACAGGTAACGAGTGGAGACAGAGGAGCCTCTTAAAGAAGAAGTTACAGGTCTGTGAAAGCTAGAAATCTTGCTTGTTTGTAGGTGACCAAATACTTATTTTACCGTGGAATTTACCAATTAATTCATGAAAAATCCTACAATGTGATTTCCTGGATTCTTTCCCCCCATTCTGGCTCTCATAGTTGAGGTATACCTATGATGAAAATTACAGGCCTCTCTCATCTTTTTAAGTGGGAGAACTTGCGCAATTGGTGGCTAAATATGTTTTTGCCTTTCTGTATGTTGGCCCTGCGATGGACTGGGTGTCCATGAACCCCGCCTCTCGCCCGAAAGCCTCTGGGATAGGTTCCAGCCCCCCCGCGACCCTTAATCGGGATAAGCGGAAGAAAATGGTTAGATGGATGGATGGACAATGTAGTCCACATGGCATAGTCTTAAATGGAGTTAGATATAGCAGATGCGCTGCATTTTCCCTAATATACAATTCAGCTATTTGAGTTGGTGCTGGACTGAAATCTCAATATCAGTGTTCGATTGGTGCAGCCCTTATATGGTAGTTTTAGTTGTTAATGAGTATGTGGGTCTTCTGGATAGGTGACCTCAGTATCGACTAATCTAAATATTGTATTGTCCCTTGCGGTAATATGCTGCGGCAAAGTGCTAACTTGCACTATGACAAGAAATGGTAATGCTTGATATTAAATGGGAGACATTTTTCTGCTGATAGATTTTGTCATACCTCTGGCCCTACTTGCACATCACTTATTTGATCAAACATTGATATGTGCCACTTGTTATGAATAATTAATGCGTCTGTTTTTGATCGCAATAGGGATCTGCCTTGAATCAAGCTCTCAAGAGGATGATTTTAGTAGTTGCCTTTTGACAATCTGTTATTTTCAAGGCTCATAAGCCAAATCCAGTATGCTCACTTTGTGATATTCTCTGTCCAGGTACTGTCATTATTCTGTCAAGGTTTTATCCATTTTTGTTGGTGATTGTTGAGGAGTGACTCAAGTTACGATATGTTTGCCAAATCTAGTAACCTTAAACCTACTGGTGAGTCCTAAAGTTGGGCCAGATTGCGCTTAAGCTGTTTGAAGCATTCTTTTTTGAATGACCGGTGTAGCTCTGTGGCCTCCAGGTGAGATTTAACTTGCTGCCACACATGCGTGCACACGCACTAACACTCAGTTGCGCAAACACACACGTGCACACACACACACACACACACACACACACACACACACACATCCTTGTACTTATATCTTTGTGAGGACTTTCATTGACATAATACATTCCCTAGCCCCTTAACCTAAACCTAACCATCTCAACTGTCTGACCCTTACCTTGACCCTAAACCTAACCAGAATCTAATTCTAACTGTGACCCTAAAACCAAGTCTTGACATTTAAACGGCCTTTTGAAGATGTGAGGACCGACTAAAATGTCCTCATTTTCCAAAAATGTCCTCACTGTGTTGGTTAAATACATATTCTAGTCCTCAATATGTAGCAAGTACAAGAACACACACACACACAGACACACTCAGCGCATCTGGGGGTATATGAGTTTCTTCAAGGATAATCAAATCCAGTGGAAACAGAGGCAGTCGGCTGCCAGCCAGCTAGCCTGCTATTTTTAGAAGTCTAGCCCTGCCTCAGCTCAGCTCTCTTCACAGATACAGATCCCCCTCCCTGCAGATATTTATAACTGCCACAGCTATCTTCCCAAGTGTGAAACTCCAGCTGTACAACCAAATTACTTTTTTTCTTGGTTAAGGATTAAAACAGGTCCTTCTTTTTCTCCTCTTTTGTTCGTTACCATGAGTATTGTGAATTGGTTTTTGGGGAAGCTTATCAAAGAGGAAAGGTTTATCATTCTGAAGATTTCTCTCTTACTGGAGGCCTCTGCAGTAATATGGCTAAGCTACAATTCTCTTAAGTTTTGATTTTACCTGTATGTGATCTTATCTTCTAAATGGCACAGTCATTTCTACTTCATTGTTTTGGTTTGTTTTTTTACAGACCTGAACATATTTGAATTCGGCAAGCTGGTTAAATCAGTATCTCCAACATCTGCTGCAATATAGGGCTAAATCTGACTTGTTCTGTATGAGTAATAAGCAACATGATAGCAGTGATATCATTCTATTATGCATAATAGTTTAAATAAACAGACTTAAAAAAAAACGTTTAGTGTCTTTCTAACAGGTTTTTCAAGTAAAAGTGGAGCTGAAGAGGACAGGCAAAATGGCTAGACACAGGATAACACACTGGGTTTGTTTCCCAGAAAATGTACATGTTTTTTGGGGTGAATAACATAACAGAGTTAGTTTCAAAGAGGACCAAAACAGCATGGCAGCAGAGCATTATTTAGCACATCTCATGAACACCAAAGGTTCATGTTAAGCAACAGTCACCATCAATGATTTAAGCTGTTCATTTGGGCTACTAAAACTGTGATTTTATTACCTTGATGTCAACCTCACCAAACATTTAAAATTTATGCGCTTTGATTTCATCTGCATGCACATGTAAAATGATTGCTCAGAGAGTATGTTAAATGTAGAAGAGGATATTTTCCTGAAGCACTCTGTGTTTTGGCTGCACGCACACTGAGCATGATTCTCTGGCTTGCTGCTGTATGTAATGTGGACAGAGTGAGAAGGTAGTGGGGAAGTTTCTCCTTAGTAAATTCACTGAAGTTTATCTTAAAATTTGCTTGAATTGGCAGCAGTGTTGTGATTGGAGTTGGAGTACTAGCTTACTGAGGGAGCCTCCTTCACTTAATTTTTTATGAAATTTGATATATTGATCTGATCCAGTGTTCTGCTTAATATCAAAGCAGTCTGAAATATTTTACACAGGCCAAACGTTAGGAGCTGTACTGCTGTGTTTATCTGTGCATGTAAATCACTCTTATCTGAGCAGAAGCTGGAAGCTGATCTGTGACGAAATCCGATTGGAGAATGAGGTGATACTGAGATATACACTTCAGCTTACCCACGTTAATGATTTTCTACACAAAATAATCAGTGGAAAAGTGTATTGATTTTGCAGCATGAAAAGATCTTGACAGATTGCGTACAGAGCCAGTGTGGCTGCAAAAAAACCCTGCTGCACTGCTGACGTAATGCACTGCGCACATCTCCAGTGTGTGTCAGGCATAATTCTCCCACTGATTGCAATATACTCTGCAGTCATTGTGTTTAGACTGCCTTTTGTTGGCAAAAATAAAGTTGACTATTTGGTCCTCTAGACTACTTCCTCTTGTCCTTGCCCTGATGGAAGAAAGACTGAAAAACAGAAGGAGGGAACACAGACTCGGCAGTTTATGTGGGTTTAGATGGGGGGGGGGTGTCATTTTATTTTGCTAATTTAATGGCCTGCTCCTTTCTAAATATGAAATAGTGCATGAAAAGTTGCAATAGGAACACATACACATTGTTGTTGGGAAGTTGTGGATGGATTGGTGCTGAAAATGGCATCATACAGCTGTTCCACTGTCACAACACATTTTTCAAAGGCAGCCTGTTGTTTCATTCATGTCCTCAAAATTAATTTAATCCCCAAAATTTACTTCCTGATTTTCATTTTTTTTTGTTTTTACCATTTCAAATTGATCAATCATATTTTATTATAGTTGCATTAACAAGCTAAAGGAGACTTTATGACGTGACTTAGGTTGATTACTCAAGCTGTGACACTGGTTGTGTATGCCGAAATAAGTTAGAAATATGTAATTGATCTTAAACCAAATTGTGACTGAAATCATCTGCACTGAGTGAATTATAATCATGTCAACCATCGTCCTCATTGTGTTTCACTGGAGTGTTCATGTGAATCAGTGGAACAGGGAATACATATGACCATTAGCATTTATCAGTTAGTTTTTTTTATAAAATATGTATCAACCCCCTTTTGTTTGACCTTGCCAAATTGTATGTTTGCTGTCACAACTCACTTTAGCTGTAAATGTGCTGTTTTATTGTTATTTTTTCAGTTTTGACACCACAGAGCTCTATGAAGAGAGAGAGATGAATAGTAAGTTGTGTTAAATACAATAATTCAGTCAACCTATGATTAGGGTTCAAGTGTATACACACACCTTATGCTTTTGACTGGTGTTTATTGATGTGAACTATATTCTACTGCAACTCAAACATTTCAGAGATAGAAATGCAATTGACAGATCATTGTGAATGTGCTACTGTTCAATAATTCTCCATCATTGATGACACGTGGGCTAAATATCCACCTATCCTTTTGGACATAGTATAGTACTCCTTTGTATTTTGGGGTTTTGCGATTAGTGCTTGTCATTTTCCAGCCCTATATGACTGTGCTTTGGAGATGGGGAATAAGTGATAAGTCAGACTAATCAAAAGGTATAATCATCAGCACAGACACAAAACCAATACTCCCTGGGTCATCACTTTTGCCTGATGTTTGGCAACAGTTTTGTTCCCTAGAAATTGCTGAGTGCTTAATTTACCTGTCCTTATAAAATATGCCAACTATACACAGTCTGCACTCACTGGGCTTTGAAGTTGCAGCTGCAAACTATGCCCCCCCCCCCCCCCCCCCACACACACACACACACACACAGACCTTGGCTGTTTCAGTTTATCTGTACTTGGCAGCCTGTTGTCTTTAGGCTTGCTTCCCACAGCATGAAACACATCTCTCATTCATTGGTGATGGATGATGGGAAAAAATTTGAGTGAGGAAAAATGAACAGATGTATGGGATTTGAGGTGGGGAATGAGTTACTGCAAACCTACTTCTGATATCGCAACCCACAGGGTTTTGCAGATATTTTCCTTTGGTTTTGTGTGTGAGCCACATATCAGAAGAATTTTGCTGCCTCTAACATCTTTTGTTGCTGCTTCATTTGCTTCCATTCCTTGTCCTTTGTCTGTCTGACAGAGATGCAGTGAGGTGTGCTGCTGGCTCACTTATGCTTTAGGTAGTGGTCTAATCGCTGATCAGTTTTACTTTTATTATTAGGGCCTGAGCCTGAAGGTACTTCAGGCAAAGACCCTATTATGTTCGGCAGAGCAACACATTAGCAGCACTAAAAACACACACTAATAAGTGTCCCAGCCCCCCCCCCCCCCCCCCCCCCCCCAAACCCATGAGGCAGCTCGGCCAGATGGCCCGGAGCCGGTTTTCACATCCACACCATTCAGAACCTGGTCCTGGACTGTTCTTGCTGTCAATGAGCGCGCGCAATATGAGCATTATGAGCATAACGCGCATAATCTAATTTCACCCCCTGAACATGCATGAAATTCACTGAAATTCGGCACAATTGTCCGGTCTGGCTAAACATTCACTAATCAAAAAGAAAAACTCCACAAAAGTCTATAGTGCCACCTAGGGAGCCACACAACTACAAGATAATTTTTTATAATTTAGAGCGCTATAACTCCTCACACGAATGTCCCACAAACATGGGACCAACACCGTTGGACTCGTCTCATCAAGATGCAAAATTCATACACTCTGACCTCTCACCTATCTACAACACAATGTCCACAAATTGGCCAAAACTGTCAAAATTAGGACTTTTTTTACTCCCCCAACAAAATCTATCTCCTCCTAGGGCATTAATGGTATCGCTTCCAAACTTTCACACATTACTCTCCCAACTGTGCTGATTAAAAGTTGCTAAAGGTTTTTATATGAATTACTGGGTTTGGATTTTATAAGCCCTCAAAGTGGGCGAGACACGTTTCACGCTAACAATGGAAGTCTATGGGAGACCGTGTCCTCTCAGGGTACACACTGTCAAACAAACGCTTCTCACGTCTACACCATACATCCCACAGCTTTTACAAACACACCACTGCATTCCTGACAAAAAACCCTACAAAAATATGGTATTATGTGTCACTTTTGACCAACGTATGCCGACTTATTCCACTTTTCCACACTACAGTTCTGGTGCTCCTCCTCTCTCTCCACTCTAGCACAGATCAAAGACAGAGCAGTGGGGGAGGGGTTCTTAAAGGGCCAGCTCTCAGCTCTGCTCTCACTCTAGCACAGATCAAAGACAGAGCAGTGGGGGAGGGGTTCTTAAAGGGCCAGCTCTCAGCTCTGCTCTCACTCTAGCACAGATCAAAGACAGAGCAGTGGGGGAGGGGTTCTTAAAGGGCCAGCTCTCAGCTCTGCTCTCACTCTAGCACAGATCAAAGACAGAGCAGTGGGGGAGGGTTCTTAAAGGGCCAGCTCTCAGCTCTGCTCTCACTCTAGCACAGATCAAAGACAGAGCAGTGGGGGAGGGTTCTTAAAGGGCCAGCTCTCAGCTCTGCTCTCACTCTAGCACAGATCAAAGACAGAGCAGTGGGGGAGGGGTTCTTAAAGGGCCAGCTCTCAGCTCTGCTCTCACTCTAGCACAGATCAAAGACAGAGCAGTGGGGGAGGGGTTCTTAAAGGGCCAGCTCTCAGCTCTGCTCTCACTCTCTGATCAGACTCAGGCTTCTAACTCCTAAACTACAAGGCCCAGGGATTTCACCAAGACACCGTTGGATTCAGGCCGGTGTCAAGGACGTGGCCACAGGCCTTAAAACGCTGCTTGTTTTCTATTATTATTACTCTTGTGACAAATCATACAATTAATTTCATTACATTTTCTTTTGACAGAACACCAAATGTTGATTGAAGGTTTTTTTTTGTATGACTTTTATTTAGCTTTTTTAAAATTAGTCTTGTGACAAGCATTTCTCATTGGAGCTAGCATCTAGAAGCTGAATAATCAAGCTTGCAAGATTTGATAATATGGAGATTAATAATATTTAAATAAAGGTTGGACTTCCTGATTACATGAAGGAGGGAACTGTCTCATCTTGGCAGTGACTCTAAGAGCCTGTTAAGCATTTATGAACGTTCAGAATTCTGCATGTACTCTTAAATAGGATACAAAGAAGACAAGACTTCAATCCTAAATTACCTGTTACTTTGTCAGTTGCGTGAGGCAGTGAAGTCCCTGGTGAAAATCTAATTCTGTGATCTGTTTTGGTTATGATACCAAACATCCACAGAAGAAAAACTGTCCGCATACTCAGACGTTCCTCCACTGCTCTGTCCCAGAACAGGTGAGAAATGTGCCTGAACCTGGTATTATTCTGCTGTTGTATGATCAGCTCTGATCATAATCAGTCACAATCATCATAATAACATCATCATCAGCTAACAAAGGTTCTAGCGATCATGCCCTTGTCAAATACTGTTGACGGGAAACCACTATAGGCTTTGCTTGGTATACAAAACTTTATTTAGAACTGGTGGTCAGGTATGCTAGTTTGACAGTTCTGAAGCAATTGCACTCATCACTTAACAACTGAGCTGGTATGTTATTGTATTTTCCAAATCCTTGTCGAAACTTACGTGGGTTGCTACGAGTTCGCTGGCTTAAAAGTCATTCATAGCCGCTTATTCCGCTTATTCCTACACGTTAAGGGTCACAGGGGGGCTGGAGCCTATCCCAGCATCTACAGGCGAGAGGTAGGGTTCACCCTTGACGGGTCGCCAGTCCATTGCAGGACCACCACATATAAACAGAGAACCATTCACACTCACATTCATACCTTTGGTCAATTTAGAGTATCCAATCAGCCTAGTCCCCAAATTGCATGTCTTTGGATGGTGGGAGGAAGCTGGAGTACCCGGAGAGAACCCACGCAGACATGGGGAGAATATGCAAACTCCACACAGAAAGATCCCGTGCCTGAGCCGGGACGCAAACCCGGAACCTTCTTGCTGCGAGGCCACAGTGCTAACCACTGCACCACTGTGCAGCCCACATTGATGGTCATGATGATTGAATTCTTGCTTGTGTTGTACGTCGCTTTGGACAAAAGCATCTGCTAAATGAAATTGTAGAATTGTAGATGTACACCTTCCTGCAACAAAGACAAGGTCCACACTACAGTAAGGAGACGTTACCATTTCGCCAATGCAGACATGTTTGCAAAACAGAAACCACAACTAAAATTATTAATTTGTCAGTAGTGAAATCACAGATATGTAAATAGAGTTCAGAAAAATAAGAAACAGCAGATTGAATAATGCGACCATTGCATTTTTTTACTTAGTTGCTGCAGTTGAGTTATATGCTTCCCCTCTATGCGCTCATATGAAATGTAGAGATGAGAGTCATGAGGCTATTCTGATCTCTGACAATCAAAAAACAGTAACCTCTTGTTCATACTATATATGTTTGGCTCAATAAGGATTATATTAAAAGGGAAATTATAAAAGAAGTAACATTGAATTGGTTTTAAGTATTCTTTTAGATACTTTGCCTCATTGTAGTTTTTTTTCTGCTCAATTGTGGTTTTAGGATTAAAGCACACTCTGTCTGAATAAAAACTAATTCCAAATATAACCATATGCTGTATGAAATGCAGTACTGAGCTGTGAGATATTGGGCCAGGGATGCAGTGGCAGAGTGGGGCATGCATACCAATTATGATTCCATTTGTTGGTGGGAAATGTAAAATGCAAAGATTCCATAAAAATCAGCTAATTAATCAGTTGAATCAGTTAATCATTTTAAAACAATTATTTTACAACAGTTCTGATGACTACTCTCCCAGAGTCTATATTTCTTAATGCTGCAGTGTATGATTTGTGTATCACAGGAAAACACACAGCTCAGAAAACACATAACCTTCACAGCAAATAGGCCTTTGTGCTATTCTGACATCAGCAATGAAAAGGCCCAATCTTCCTGGATAAGAGACTCCTTAACTGTCTATAATTTTAACTTTGCATATGTGGTCTTTGGGGCGGTACCGTGGTGCAGTGGTTAGCACTTTCGCCTCACACTGAGAAGGTTCCAGCTTCTAGCCCCGGCTTGGGCACTGGATCTTTCTGTGTGGAGTTTGCATGTTCTTCCTGTGCCTGCGTGGGTTCTTTCTGGGTACTCCGGCTTCCTCCCACCATCCAAAGACATGCAATTTGGGGACTAGGCTGATTGGATACTCTAAATTGACCGTAGGTATGAATGTGAGTGTGAATGGTTCTCTGTTTATATGTGGTGGTCCTGCAATGGACTGGCGACCCGTCAAGGGTGAACCCTACCTCTCGCCTGAAAGCTGCCGGGATAGGCTCCAGCCCCCCATGACCCTTAACTGGATAAGCAGAAGAAAATGGATGGATGGACTACATATAGGATTTCACCACACCCACCACTCATATTGAAAAAAAGCAAAAAACATTACTAAGTTAAAAAAAAAAAACACATACCAAGACTGAAGCAATAACAATTAAAACTGTGTAATGATTGGCATGAAATCTGTTTTTTTATGGTAGGGGTGTCATAATGTCCATTAGCCTGCTAGCACTTGCAGTACATAGGAGAGCTGGAGGGCGAGTTTTTGTCAATTAAATGAACAAGGCAAGGCAACAGCCTTTGCATACAGAGATGTATAAAGGCAGCATAATGATCTAACTTTTATGCACATATTAAACTATATTAGAAATGAGCATGAGCAAAATTATACAACCAGAAGCTGAGAAGGTGGAGCAGAGAAGTGCCTGCCTTCATTTAGGAAGTAGGAGTACCTCCCAGCTTTCTCCACCATTGAACATTAGATACTAGTTATGTGTGTACTTTTTTGTTACATTGAAAAGATAAGGGCCATTTTCTCGATGTGGTCCAAAACACATTTGATGCTGACTTTAGATACTGCTCTCACAGAGATGTACTCCCACAGTGTAAAGACCCTGGTGCACTGAGTCAGTTTTTCCATCTGTTATGCATGTTAGAAGAAAATAAAAGACCCAATGTACTGTCAACCATATGTACTCACTGACTCAGAAGCTTTTGTCCATCATTATTTTTTGGAAAAGATTCAAACTTCAGGGTTTTTTTTGCAACCCTCCAAAGCATTTAAATAATTTGTTTGACTATTCAGAGCCAGCATGTCCAACATGGACATCAGAGAAGCTCATTCCCTTCATCACCTGATGAAGCCCTGTATGTCAAACAATCCAAACCAGTAGATCAATCCAGTATACTGAGCAGCATATCAAACTGGATCACTGACATCCTGAAATATATCTGGAAGCTCTTGAAGCTGCTCAGCACTTGAAACTCTCATTGCTTTGGCCTTGTTTGTGGGATCATATGAATCCAGTATTTCCTTTCCTTTTTCCAAAAAGTGACAGAACCACAAATTATCCTCACTTTGTGACCTCTCCATTTGTCTTGTACTGCAAATTTTCATAATGACAACAAAAATGGAAGCATTGGACTGAGTGTGTAAGGTTCTTGTGAGAATTTTTTTTGGTTTTATTTTAGATAATGGATTTAAAATACATATCTGAAAAAAATGACTTAGTTAAGTCATTACCCATCTGATGCAGCTGAGGAAAGCTGCTGGAAGGAATTCATATCACAAGCCTTTCATATAATGTCCATAATATAGAACCTCTACATCCTGAAAAACTCAAAATTGACATTACTTAATTGTGTTTGTCCCAGAGTCTAGTTGGGCAGGTTGCCCAAGCCACTTTAAAATGTTCCCCATTGTAATTGTCACATCAGGGACAAAACCTAACTGTGACAGGGAGCAGATTGTGACATTATTAACGCTGTGGGTCCAAATGTCAGAACCATCATTAAATGAACAGAATCTGGGTTGCCCCTCATAGTACTTTTTGGTACTCTTGGACATAGTGATGTGATAATATCCTGATATGCAAACTCCTGTGCTGGTCTTGGTCCTCTCCTGAAATGAATAAGATCTCATTTTTGCTGTCAGCAATGTTGGCTTTTATCAGTCTGTGTGTTACTGAGAAGTTTTACATGCTCCACCCTCCAGTTAGCTGTCAAACATATCCTGCTCATGGTCATGGTCATCTGCTGATTATTGCTGTCATGACACTGTGAGCTTGATCAAGAACAAATTTGCCGTTTCATGCTTCCTGCGCTCTTTTCTCATGAATCATCAATTGCTAGCAATCATAGCATAAACTTGATAATGTCAAGTTTTCTCCTGGCCAGCAATAAAGTGGAAGGGCCTCTTTATAAGTTAAAAGGCAGACAGGCACACACACACACTGAAAAGTTGGATGATCTCATTCCTCAATAAGTTTTATATGAAAGGCCTATGGTGACCTAAAATGCTCATATTGTTGCAAGCGCATTTTGTCAAGTTTTAGCTTATTAAGAGGCCATCACAACAGGATTCCAGTAATAAATAGGAATACAGGGAATATGCCCCATTTCTCTGTGGAAGCAGCAGACAACTTTGTTACATATGATTTGTATTCCACTTCACTTGCCATGGCACACCTACATTTAAAGCTATCTCCAGAAGTCTCTTTGACTTCATGGCCTTTCTCCTGAACAAAGAACCCTGGGGGGCCTAACTCATAAGCTCAGTGATTGACATCAGGTGGACATGTTAGAGGCAGTCCCAGTCGCCAACTAGATTGACACGTTGCATTCTAATGCCCTGCAGTCATTTTACAATTTTCTGCGGAAGCTGGAGCTGCGACATGACTAAGTAGCTCTCATAGCTGAAAGCTTGCTTCCTTGCCACAAAGCAGCTGTGACCTTAGTGTAGCGTCCTTAACCTCTAGAAACGGAGTAACCCACATCATCCAGGTTCAAGGTTGGACTCTTGAGTTTCAGTTGAGCAGTGGTCATTTATTTGCTCACAACAATTATTAAGTTCAGCTGGGAAGAACAGAGAAAATCCAAAATAGGGCCCTTTAGTATTTAAATAAATGAAATGAAATAAACAGAATCCAAAAGACAGAAAGGAAAAAAAAAAGTAGTGTCCTTGTTCTGTGTCCAGGTGTGGGTGTATGTGCATGTATCATCCAGCTACTCCAGTGGGGTGTAATGGGAAATGTCTTATCGCTCTCTTGTGAATGGGTGGAGTCAATAAGCATCGGAGTGGATCCGTCTCCGTCGATCAAGTTCCCTAGCTCGCCACTGAATACACGCTGCAGAAACAAAATCAATCAATTGCTGATTAACACTCTCGAATCAAACTCTCTCTGCATATGATTTTCAGATACAGAACATGCAATACACAACATTTTACACAATTAGTCAACATGAATTATTTTTAACATGCATCTCTTATTTATTTTTAACAAACTTTTTAATCAGTATTTCTCTTTTTAACCGTAAATCAACTTTCTCGATTTACCCTTTTTACCCAACATGGTACACAATAAAATGACCTGACGATATGCACAATAAACATGATCGTCATAACCAATGGTATGGTAGCATCATGGCATCCTAGCATTAGCACTCACATATAACACATAGTAACATTATCCGCCAGCTAAGCAGCACTACTCGTAGTTAGTTGTAGCTTGTGACTAGCAATCTTTTTAATGTATCTCACTCAACTTTTCACAACGTAAAACAAGAATACAACAGTTCAGTATTTCCAACTGGTTTAATAGGTATGTCTAGGCACTCAGTTGACAGAGTCCAACAAGGTTTATTACATCTAAAACCACTACATGGACAGATGTACGACGGTGTATAGTGAGTGCAACAAGTTATCACTCCATCCTCCTATTTAGTTAAAGTTGAAAAACTAAATACATTTTTGAAACAGAAACAGTGAATGAAATATTAATAATTAATAATGAACAGTTCCTGGAACACATCAGAGAACTGTAAATCTTTTGTTGAGCCATTGCAGTTGTGTCAATCATACAATAAATCTACTTAAAGTGTTGTATGCGTTCCTTTTTATGACGCTATAGGATCATACAGCACTGATGACTTCTGTTCTGATAAGTTCAACTCAGAGAAGTGAACCTAAGTCAGGTTGAGGTATGGTTGGTGTCCTATCGAGCCATTCACCAGCAGCTCTGGTCAAGCAGAATGTACATAAACACACAAATACTTCTCTTGTCAGTGCCAGCAGTCCCTGTCTTTCTCGCTCTATCCACTGTTCATGCTACACTGAGCACTGGCCTGAGTGTGTCCCCTGACCCCTGCGTCACAAACTCCTGCAGTCATTGCACCCCAGTCTTCTGCTGCATATTTAAAATATGCAAGGAGGCAATATGCTTGCAGGATGTGACCGTACATCTACCTTTTTCAGTGCATTGAAACAAGTAGTGAAAGTACACACTCCATAGCATTGCACTTGCTTAAAAAAAACTCCTAGCTCAGAACTCTTGTCCTGTATCCTTGAGTAGATCGTTCCAGTCTTTTTGCTAAGCTTAGAGCAGTTATGGTGCTGCATCTGTATTAAAAATGTAGTTTTGGCTCTGTAGTTGTGGGTTGAATGCAAAAGACAAATGTATGGTATCTATGTGTAAGAATGACCACAATTACGGCTGGATGGTACAGTAAAGAATAACTCAAAGGCAGGTTTGAGGTGGGCCACAGATGTGGTTCTTTATTCATCTGTCTTGGCAACAGCATAGAGTCATTAGAACAGCAACACTCAGGTTAGGCTGGGCAGGATGGGATAGGCTCCAGCCCCCCCCCCCCCCCCCCCGCAACCTTTAACAGGATAAGCAGAAGAAAATGGATGGATGGTATCTTTCTTGCAGTAATCTTTTTGATTTCAAAGAACAACTGAAAATATAATTCACTTGTGTTCTTAGCTTGAAGATATGTTGGCTACTGTCATCTTGCCACCTGATGAAGATGAGCATAAAGATGAGTGTGATATTCAGTGCCCCAGCAGTCTGCGTGTCTTCTTTGATATGCTGGCTGACTGCTAGAGGCCACCTTGAAATGAAGATGAGGATGATGGGGATTTTGCCAGTTCTCCATCAGATGGACACACCCTGGAAAACTAAAGCTCACACCAGACACATGTCTGCCTGGGCTGGTAGAGTTCAGATGATGAGTGCTATAATGGAAATTCTCTGAAAGAAGACTCCTGGACACTGTTGAAAGACGAATATGAAGGGAATGAGGCTAAGCTGACGAGGGTCCAGCAGTGTAAAGTGTAAACCACATGCTTACTCATTATTTAGGATGATGAGAAGCAGGTCAGGAATAGTAATGTGAGGACAAGTCTTCCAGACAACATGGAAAGATTTTTGTGTGTGCTGTCTTTTTAAGGAAAGCAGAGGTTTTCATCTTGCAGATTTTGTTTTGAGGTTCATGTTAAAAGTAAGAATAACTGGTGGCTCGAAAATCTGTCCCACTCTGAAGTTCCATCTTCAGGAGGCGGGGTTGTTTGTGGATTATAATGAGGGTCTGGTCTCCTTTTACAATGTCAAAGCAGCAGTTGAAATGAAACCTTTCTGTCTTTGGAGAGGAATTTCTGCTGGATCACTGCATGACAGCAGCACTCGGTCATTCAAAAGAAAAAAAAAATAATTTGAGGGAATCAGTGTTCTCTCTCAGGAATCCTTTTAGAGGACATAGATGGAATTATGTAATGATCCTACACAAGTCATATCAGGTTTTGGAAACAGTTGTATTTGAATGAAAAACTGCTGTTTTTTTTGTGGGATTCATTGATCGCAATTAAAAGATAAAACAACGCCAGTAACAACAAACAAATAGGACAGAAATAACAGTGGTGGGGTTTTTTCTCAGCCAATTCTAACAAGATTGATATCCTTTCTGTTGGTTGCAGTGCTGTTTCTCGCCTGTATTGTTGGATTGCTGCTCTTCTTCTATATCCAGAACAGCATGGTTCCACCATTTTCCTTCAAGGTCATTCAAAGACAAATATCAGAAAAGATGCTGGGGTTGTAGTGAAAGAAGAATGCAACATGTTTAGTTTGCAGTATGCAAAATAGGAAGGTTGTGGTTCTTATGTGCGACTTTGTAAGAGTTCAGTGTTGGTTGTGGGTTGTGTGTTCTAAAATAAATAAATGAATGATATGAAAATGATCAAACCTGCAATATTGGTTTGAGTAAATGTTGTTTTGTGTTGTTAATGTGCATGTAACATGAGGCAAATATCTGAGCTTTTTTTGTGAGGTATTCATAATTTCCATTTCATATGATTTTGTGGGGAAACTAACTCAAATGCAGAACCACGTTATATAAATGTAGAATCTGTTGGGTCATAGCCTTGACAGCCTATTGAACCAATGTGTATTAAGGTCCAAGTTTCACCTTTCATGCAAAGAATTACAACTACATGTTCACCATGACATAGGTAACATCAGGATGTTTAGCAAGCATGGTATTTATCATGTTCACATTTGTCAGTTGAGCTTAACATGCAAACATTTGCTGTTTAACACAATTTATAGAAATGTTATTGCTTTTGCAGATATATAAATATAAATCAGACTATTTGGCAACTGAATAGTAACTAATCACCAAAGCCTTTGATAAACGCTCTGAGTGGAACATGAATATACAGTGTGAAACAGCTCATAAGATAATGTCAATGTATCTCTCGGTCAAAACCATATGTGGCAGTGTCAGGAAGTGGTCCGGTGCAGGTAATGATCTGTCATCAGGGGTCTTTGTTTAGGTCCTGTAAATGTTTTAAAACATTTTAATGGCATGACATGTTGTTATCTCAATCTGGACTGACATGAAAATACATCTACCATGTAAAAAAAGAATGCACATTCACGATAGGGGGACTTATATACTGTGGGTGTCTGATCTACAATAATACCAATCTGTCATTGGGCTGCGCTTCGGTCATTAGGTTGTAATAGGCTAGATGTTGAGCAAGCCGGCTTTGAATCATTCTACTTTGGATTTTGGCTTCTAAGAGGGGAAAAATAGGGAAATAATCAGGGAATCTAGGGAATATGCTCTCTAAAAGAGCAAGTAATGCCTCCATCAGCAATTTTTGCAGGGATGATATATGCTGCATTGTAAGACAACAGGACCTTTGGTGCTCCCCTTACCCTGCCTCAGCCCATTTCTTGAGTCAGCTTGTGCTCCTACACCATAAACTGCCACTTTTAATTTACCCA
The DNA here is from genome assembly GCF_037954235.1 of Aulostomus chinensis. Lineage (NCBI taxonomy): Eukaryota > Metazoa > Chordata > Actinopteri > Syngnathiformes > Aulostomidae > Aulostomus > Aulostomus chinensis. The sequence goes on along the minus strand of NC_141341.1, from coordinate 23,829,572 downwards.
TTATTTGCCCACTTGGCTGCATGTCCCCCAAAAGAGTGTGTCCACTTTCTCCGAGTCAATATGGAATCCAGCCAGTCAATCTCATCCACTGCACCCACATTTAGGAAGTGACATGTTGATTCTGAATCATCTTTTTTGGAGTCACCATAACCTCTCCTCCACTCAGGCAGTCTCACCATTATACTGTACTTCCATTTCATTAAACAGGACAATAGCTTTGCTGCAGTGCATTCATTATTTCCCAGAAATGAAGTTTGGCGCATCGCTCTCATAAGCATACCAGTTTAGCTGATGGGATGGCAAGATGTAACATGTTATCCGTGATCTCTGATATCAATCATGCTCTTCTGTACAGAAATTTCATTTCAAACACTGTTAATGAGTGATACTTTCTCTTCTCCTCTTTTTGGATGGAATCATTCATTGTCAAACCAGCTCAAGTTTGAACTTATTCCTGTGTTGTTTTTTTTCAGACTTTGGAAGCAGTGCTGAACTTTAAGTACTCTGGGGGAACAGGCAAAGTAGAGGGCTACTACAGGGAGCTCTCTGTGGGAGTCCATGTCGATGTGGAGCCGTCCGTGTTCTTTACCAGGGTCAGCACCCTCCCTGCTACTAGGTAAGGAACTGAGTTAATGCAGTCAATCAAAATAATAATGTTCCATTGTCAAAAGCCCACAATACATTAATACTAACTCCCAAATATCACTTAGACATAGGCTGACAGGCTGGGCAGACATTGTAGTTATAATCCAGCTGATCTGGGGTGCAATTTGGCCCTACTGACATTTACAGGGTTCTTCCTGACACCAAGCTAGCTGAGAAAGATTATTTGCCTAGATGATTCCTCATGCATGGTACAAATGCATGAGCTGGTTACAGATCCAAACTTAAAACTCAAGTCCTAAATCTGCAGACTCAGACTGCCTGGATCATTTTGAATATGTTTGATATCTAGAATTTTAGATTGGGATTGTTATGTCAGTTCTTTCTCAATGGAACAACAATAACCACTGAAAAGCAGTCACAGAGCTTACGAGAGAGTCAGCAAGAAACAGTAAACATTTTAACCCTGAAAGTAGGAGTTTGTAAGATCTATTGATATCTAGCTGTAAAATTGTTGACTGCATCTACTTTACCTAACCCTTTGCTTAAGAGAATCTATCTATAGTGGGATAAGAATAAAATTAGGAACATTTTCAATGATATCAATAACAAATATAAACATTGCTGTCATGGCCCAATATTTACAGATGTTGATATGATCTATATAAAAACATGTTTCAATGGAGTTTTTTGTTTTTGTTTTTTTTTACAAAAGTCTTTCCTATCTCTATATTTTCAAGACTTTATGAAAAATCACAAAATCTTATATTTGCCACTTTGTTTCCCAGCAAAACTGGGCTGGTATAAATATAACATATTTACAGTTTTGCTTATTGGACTGAAAGTGATACATTAGAAAAGTACCAACATTGACTCATACAGAATTTACTTCGGTTTGTCTGCAATATGATGAGCAAAGCAACTGCTAAAATATTTTTTTCTGAAAGGATTTTGGACCAAGAATGGGAATATGGTTTAAAATTCATCTCCCCTAGTCTTTGCTGGACCTAGCTCTCTGCCCTTGTCATGATATCCCTTCTGCACACTCTGTGTGTTATCCCTGGTGTAAACAATATGAGACTGGAGTTGTTGGGTAAATGCATTCGGTAACAAATGTAGTTGTTAAAAAAGCCCTAGATTAAATAGATCTCACTGCACTCTGCTAACTTATTTAGAAAATGCAAGCAGAAGTATGCTATGGGGACAGTGTTGCTTGAAGTAGGAGCAGAAGTAGATTGGCCATCTAGCAACCAAAGGGTTGTGGTCTTGAGCCTTACTTCCAATCGTGACTTTGATGAAGTGTCCTTGAGCAAGGTACTGAACCCCAAGTTTCTCTTGATAAGTTGGTTGATGCCTTGCATATCAGCCTCCACCATCAGTGTATTTGTGTGTGTGAATAGGTTAAAAAGGTGAATGAGGCAACATGGTGACCTGCGTGGAAGGGAACCTCCTTCCCGATGGAATAAAGGGCACATTCTGAGCTAATGGAAACATCCATCCATCCATCAATCCAACCATCCTTTTTCCACTGCCTATCCCAGCTGCCTTTGTGCGAAAGGTGGGGTACGCCCTGGTCAGGTCTATTCAGAAACTCCTGTTAATGACAAGATAACTCCATTTCACTCTGTTTTCTACAGTAAGAGTTGATTGGTACTAGAAAGACAATGTGTTTCTCTGCTGTTCTCTGCTCTAAGCATCCTCTTTGACCTTTTCTTGGAATGTGAATGACACAATTCAATGTCCATTTTCTTTTGACCTGCTCTCCTGCGGCTTTTGGCTATATGTAAGGTGTCAGAGCTATTAAAGAACGTGACTAGCATGTGTGAAATACCCAGTGATCCATACATAAGGGGACCTGTTAAAATCCCATTCACTCTACACAGGAAAATGGCTCTATTGGGGGAAATTAAATGGTGTTTTGATGTGTTTTTATGAAGGGCTGTATCTTCTATAGCAGCATTTTACACCTCCTATAGAAAGAAAACCTCTGGTTCTTCTATGACAGCATTTCAAATCACCATAGATATGGTGTTGGGAGCAATATGATGTTTAACGAATTGGGAATAGAGTGCAAAGGGGCGGCATGTCTTGGAGGTAGAGTGGCCATCTAGCAACTTAAGGGTCACTGGTTAAATCCTCACTTCCACCAGTGACCGTGTCAAAGTATCTTTGAGCAAGATACCGAGCCCCTAATTGCTCCTGATGGCCCTGTGACGGACTGGTGACTTGTCCAGGATGAAGCCTGCCTCTCACCCAATGTCAGCTGGGAAAGGCCCAAGCCCCCCTGCCACCCTTGACTGACAAGCGATATAGAAAATGAATAGATGGATGGAAGAAATAGGGTGCAGTGTGAATAATTAAAGATTTCAAGGCTGTTTGCCTGGTTGTTTGGTGGTTGTTTGATGCTGTTAGAAAGTTTTGACACTCACTTTATTTAGAAGGTTTTTATCTGAAACCAAAAAGTGACTTGTGACTTCACAACTCGGTGAAAGCCAATCATGGTCAAGTAGTGGACCTGTTCAAACTTGATGTGGAAGTATTATGGCTTCAGTGGACAAACAAAGAGAACTGACCTTGTAATGAAGAACAATATGGAACATCTTGTTTCAGCATATAAACCTTGAAAAGTACCTTATATGCTAATGGATATATTGTGGACTAATTGATGAGAGCAAGAGTAATATTTAGATAAAAACAACTTTTCTGTTCAGTGTTGTTAACTGAGGATTTTGCAACTAAATAGTTACATGCATTTACTCACTAAAATGCCTTAAATTAATCATGCCAGTCATTATTTTCCAAAAAAAATAACTGTCTGATTGTGTCAGCAAAAGGTGATGACAAATGCAGAAAATAAAGTCCCCTCAACACAACATCTACATGCTTGAAAACAAATACACAAAGCCAAATAGGTATCCATCTTAACAGTTAATAATTGCTCTGTCATGTTCCCCAGTTTTCTCATTGGCTTGCTTTCCCTTTGTCACCAGGGAATTGCATAGCGTGGTTAGCTGTCCCTGCCTCTAAGTGCTAGCAAGTGTAAGAGAAAGACACTAAGACAAACTGATTATTGATTATGATTTCTGTCACTATGAAGCCATTGTGGATGAACTTGGTGAATTTTGGGCAATATTGTAAATTTGCAATGCGAGGGCCACTGATTAGATTGCTACAAACATTCTTTACCTCGTCATGTTCTTTGGTAAATAAGTGTACATTTAAGCGTTCGCTGTGATCTGTCTTTCTCAATGTTATAGTGTGGCACGTAAATAAAGACAAATCCCACATAGCTGCAGTAATGCTTGACATCCTCACATAGTCCACTCCTCTTGGCAGCTAGACATGTTTAGTATTTGTAATACTGATCTCTTTCATGGTATGTTTTCTTTTTATTTTCATGAATGCAAAGTATTTTTTATTCTGAATCCTACTCAGAACTGAATTTTGATTCCAAACACTAGATATTTGTGACAACATTTCAACAAGGGTGATCATGTTTCTGAACAAAAACAACCTAAGTCTAATTCTTAGCTCCTTGGCAGAAAGAGTTTTGCTTTACACTTTCAATGTAAGCATTGAAATGTTCTTGAGTCATTCATTTGTGTCAGTTCGAATTTACATTTTGTAAGTTTCATCAACAGACTCACTTTTATTTCTTTATTTTAACAGGGGTGTCTTTGTTAAGATGAGGCTTTATATCTGAATTGCTGCATGCAGCTTTTTATTGTTGCGGAAGATTTTCTCTAGTGCTTACTGGGATGCTGTAATAAATCACAGCTTGCAGTGCTTAGAGAAACTCCATCCGTACAACAAAGTCATACAAAATGATTTGTGACATTTATGATTTTTGCATTGAGTTGAATATCCAGAAACATTAGTATTTAATCAATATTTCTGAAACAACACTTTAAACTATTTAAGAATGTTTTTTGTGAAAATGAAACACACTTGTATGTAATCAAATTTTGTTGGGATATCGCCATTGTCGTCGTCGTCGTCCACTTTATCTGGTTGCTCTGGGTTGCGGGGGCAGCAGCTTCAGCAAGGAAGCCCAGACTGTCCTTTCCCGAGCCACTTCCATGACTTTCTGCCGGCAACGTGTACCAGACTCTCACTCCTCCAGTAGAAAGACTGAACGGCCCTTTGTAAGGGGCCATCCACCCCATAATCCCAGAGTACCCCCCACAGGGTGCTCCTGGGAACATGGTCATAAGCCTTCTCCAGATCAACAAAACACATGTGGACTGGTTGGTCAAACTCCCATGCCCCCTCTTTACGAGGGTGAAGAGCTGATCCACGATTCCACAGCTAGGACAAAAACCACACTGCTCTGCCTCAATCTGAGGTTCGACTATCGTTCTGACCCTCCTCTTTAGGACCCTGGTGTAGACCTTTCCAGGGAGGCTGAGGAGTGTGATCCCCCGATAGTTGGAACACACCTTCTGGTCCCCTTTCTTGAAGATGGGGACCACCACCCGGTCTTCCACTCTTAACGGCACCGCCCTGATGAGATACCCAGGGTGGATCTCATCCATCATCATCATCTCATCTGCCACCGCGGAGTTGTTTAACTGCCTTGGCGACTTCTGCCCCGGAGATTGGATGACCCCCCCCAGCACTCCTCAAACTCTGTCTCCTCCATGGAGTATGTGTTGGTGGGATTGAGGAGTTCCTCAAAGTATTCCTTCCACCGCCCAATTATCTCCCCAGTTGACGTCAGCAGCCTCCCCACTGTAAACAGTGTGGGCAAATTGCCAGCTTCCCCCATGAGGCGACGGACAGTTTGCCAGAACCTTTTCAGAGCCGACCGATAGTCATTCTCCATGGTCTCACTGAACTCCACCCATGCCTGAGTCCAATAACTGCACACCACTCGGGTTCAGGGTGGGCATGCCGTTGCTCCCAATCACACCCTTCCAGGTCACGCTGTCATTGCCCACGTGAGCATTGAAGTCTCCAAGTAGGACAATGGAGTCCCCAGTCGGGGCACCATCTAGTACAAGGACTCCAAAAATGATCGGTACTCTGAACTAGTGTTCATACCACAGTCCACAGTCAGGACCTGTTCCCCAACCCAAAGGCACAGGGAAGCAACCCTTTTGTCTACCAGGGTAAACCCCAATGTACAGGCAGAGAGTCTGGGGGTGATCAAGCCCACCCCGGCCCTCTGCCTCTCACTCGGAACAAGTCCAGCAAAAGAGAGAGTCCAACCCCTCTCAAGAACTTGGGTTCTGGACCTGGAGCTATGTGTCGAGGTGAGGCCGACTTTATCTAGTTGGTAACGCTCAACCTCTTCCACCAGCTCCTTCCCTGCCAGAGAGATAACATTCCATGTCACAAAAGCCAGCTTCCATGCCTGGAGATCAGACAGCCAAGGCCTCCGCCTTGGACTGCCGCCCAAGCCACAATGCCCCAGACCCTTCCAGTTCCTCCTATGGGTGGTGGGTCCATGAGAGGATGAGTTCATGTATCCTTTTCGGGTTAGGCCTGGCCACCAGGTGCTCACCATCGAGCCCCTACCACAGGCCTGGCTTCAGGATGGGGCCCCGGTGCTCCTCTGGGCTGGGTACACAAACTCCTTGGTGTTACTTCCATGAGGGGTCTGTTGAACTTTTTTTTGTCTGGCCCTTCGCCTCAGACCAGTCTGTCTTGGGTGACCCTACCTGGGGCAAAAATGCCCCCGACAGCATAGCTCCTAGTGTCACTTGGGCACTCAAACTCCTCCACCACAACAAGGTGACGGTTCCAGGAGGATATTTTTTGTTGGGAGGTCTTAAGAAAATCAGGCCAATCAGTAAACAGCACTAGTGCTACCTGTTCCTGGAACATTTGAACGACATAGCAGCAAAATGGCTGTGATGACGTATTTGTGCTTAATAGCAGGCCTAAAGCGGTTAAAAAGTTAATCGAGCTATCATTTTATTTTAAGTCTTGGATGATTAGCCTGATAATTGTATATACGTTTGCTTTTAACATCAGAGAAAACTGTACTGAAACATGTTAAGTTACTCTTCGCCTCTCCTCCTCCATTGAGGGATGAGGAGAACCGGCTCCCTTCTGTTTTTAATACTCATGCTGACATTGTATTCAAAAAGGTCCCTGAAACTTACCATTAAGTAGATAAGTCCCATATAGAGGGAGTATAACCCTCTCAGAATTGGATATTCAAGCCTGGAAGTAAAGTGAATTTTCAGAGTACTTACACAATAAATCCATCATGATATTCTTGGATGGTCCATTTTCAGCACAGCCTAAAGCGACCATCCCAACTGGGGTTTGACCAGCGACAAAGGAGAGCCAACATGGACCCTGCAGATTAGAAACCCCAGCAGCAGCATCTTCTCCAGTCCTAGATAAGGCTACAGAATACTTCCCAAACAAGTTGAGAGCTAGACACATTACTCTGAAACCAATGGACTGTGACGTTATCGCTCTGATTTGCAATAAAGACAGAAGTAGCCTTGTACTTCATGAAGCCCCCTTGCTCATGTATAGCACCATTACATTAGCTTATTTTTGGCTAGCGCGTTGTTCCCTGTCTCAAATCAACAGCTCGGAGGTTTTTGCCAGGAATGAATGGCTTTGAAGTACATTAACAGATTACCATGACACCACAGCAGAGGTAAAAAAAGGAAAAAAGAAACACTACATATCACTTGAATGGACCCTGAATTGAGTGTGTTTAGATAAAATGTGCACTTCCAGTATTAGCATCATAGCAGTGGCTATTAAAATGTGTAAAAATGTCAATAATAATAAATAACAGAAAATATCATTAATCAAGGTAATTATTGAGATGATATTTTAACTAACAAAAAAGTTATCATGACAAGCCTACCTACTAGGTTTTTGTCAAAGTTGGCACATATACACTGAAATAATGAAAACCACCAGGGGAGGGAGTGAGACCGTGATTAAGATCCAGGCTCAATGGGAACGGCCTTCTGCTTCGACCAATTGGGGGGAAAGACAGCAGGAAAGCGGGGCAGAGACAAGGAAGATAATGCAGAAAGACAGATATACAGAATGAAAGAGAGGGGCGGAGATAAAGAGGGAGAGAAACAGAAAGAAGGAATATGTCATATTTCCATGCCAGAATAGAGCCACCAAATCAGCATATATTGATTGTCAATGTACAAAATTTACCAAAGTGTGGGCTCAGCACCACTGATCTTTGGTTTAAAATCTCCTCACATATTCTGTGCACTATGATCATTTTTTCTAGCATTTTTGAGGATGTTTCAGGAAAATGATCAGAATCTGGTCCTTCATCACTGTGGTATTTTACTGTTGGCATAGAAAAGGCACCACCTTTTAAAATGCTATTTTGCAACAATGTCCTTTTCAAATCTATAACACCAAAATGGTGACCTGCTTTTTAAATTGTTCATTTGGATGAAGTTGTCACAGAAATGGTGTTGGCATTCATTAACCTTCTTTTTTAGTCACTCTATGACATACCACTCGCTGTACCCGGAATAATCAGTGGTGAAGGTCTTCTATGTTCATGACAATCTCTTCAAAATTTATTTTCATTTCACGTTTTGCACTAAGACACTAAAGGGGGCGGTAGTGTAAAATTAACTACATTCATATATTTCTTCACAAGCAGCGCACATAGACACGTTTTTTACTTAATTGAAAATTTGTAAAGAATTGAATCCACACATGTTTTTCTTAGTACCACCAGGGATTACTTTGTTCCCTCTTCTTATATTATTCTGTGGAGAGGAATTTCAAAAATCCATAGGCTGAAATTGGGAGAAATAGTTGGGAACCCAATTGGCAGTTTTGAATTATTTATTCAGCTAAGATGTCTGTGCCCTGTGTTTTACCTCAGCAGAATACTTATCTAAATTATACTGTGTTATGATTCAGACAGTTCCTTAAAATTCCAACTTCAGTTTAATTTATTGGCATCTTGGTGCAGTACTAGGATCAGGTTCTCAATGAAAGTGTTCAGTGGTGTCTCGGGCTCGCGCTCATGCCTTTTAGCAAAACTGTTAGCTGATAGTACAAAAACCCAATGTCTGTGCCTATATCCCCAGTTTTGTTCCTTCTGTTAATCTTGGGTACTTAGTGCATTTGCAGTGAGCCCGTGTTTCTTAACTGGATGCTGTGATTGATCAGCTCAGCTAAATGCATTGGCATATAAATCAGTACCTCACCCCACTCACCACCATTAATTATGTCTGACAACAAAGACAACAAGACAATTAAAGAAACATGAGTAAGCCTTACAAAATATGCTCCTTTAATTGCCGCTGGAGTAGGAAGGAAGCTAATGGGGGGAGGGGGGAGGGGCAACAGGACCTGAAGGGATAATGTGGTGAGGTCCTACATATTACTTGTATAAAGAATCAATGTTTGCACCTTCTGTTTACTTTTCGTCTTGTGATTCCACTGCATATGTTTCTTTTGCAGCATACTTTACTGTATATTCATCTTTTAGAATCTGCGGGGCATTCAAGGAAAACAAGAAAAAGCCCTAACACACCTTTGATATAGAATAAATTATATGTTTATATCTGTGGATTTCCCCACGTTTGTGTGTATATATATATATATTAATCTGCCCCATTTTGGGGAGGGCAATTCTGCACATGTTCTGTAAGTCCCACTTTTGTATTTATTTTGGTCAAATAGTGCACAGTCATAGAGGAATCATTCTTGTGGATGTGAGGGTGAAAACAGATCATTTATGTTTACGAGAAATGTACAGCATGATTAAGGCATTCATTTGTCTCAATGGTAATGTAATGATTGTCCTATTAGACGAACAATCTTCAGAGTGCAGATAAACATGCATGTTTTCCTAGACCTACTCTTTCGGTAAAGCCCTTTGAGACAAACTGTTTGTGAAAACGGGCTATACAATATATCGATTAATAATGTCACTTTTTTCAGGTCACTTACTGCATCAACATTTACAGCATACATGAATCCTTGCACTTAATTATGTTCTATATGTCTGATTTATCTCCTCCCTCTCTATTATCCCTTCCCCATTGCTTTTTTTTTTTTTTTTTTGAGTAAATCCGCCAAGCCAATTGATTTTGATCCTGTTGCCCTGTATGAGGAGTTGCATTTCTGTTTTCCGGGAGGTTTTTTTGGTTCACTTTCAACGTCATGAACATATCACAACACCGAAGTCTCTAATATCTTGGACTTGTATTCAATCTTTTGTAGCCATATTGACAACAGCATGGAGGACAGTGATAATGTTTTGGTTGCATATTTAGTCCAGCCTATTTTGAAGGCAGGAACATACTGTAGATGAATTGAATTTGTAGCTAAGATGAAAAAAGGTTGTGGAAGTTAATGGTGAAGGCAACAAGCTTTTACTATATATTTCATATCTGACAGAGCTCATAGGTTCCTTACTATCCAGCTAGAGCCCTTCGCTCCCGGAATAGGCAAGGCAAGGCAAGGCAATTTTATTTTTATAGCCCGTTTTCACGAACAGTTTGTCTCAAAGGGCTTCACATGGCATCATAACAACATCCTCTGCCCTTAGACCCTCACATTGACTGAGGAAAAACTCCATAGAAAAGCCTTTTAACAGGGAAAAATCTGAGAAACCTCAGGGTGAGCAACAGAGGAGGGATCCTCACCAGGACGGACAGACGTGCAGTAGATGTTGCTACAGACAAGAAAACAGTTTACAATGCAAAATGTGGGAAACATGGAAATGTTAACAGTTGAAGAAGGAAGCTTCTGGTAGGGGAGGCAGGGAGAGCAAGCCAGCTTGATGGGGGACTGGATGGCAGACTGGTTCATGGAAGGGGAGGCAGGGAGAGCAAGCCAGCTGGATGGGGGACTGGATGGCAGACTGGATCATGGAAGGGGAGCGCAGGCCGGTGTAACAGTAGGGAATAAGAGGGGGGGGGTGGGGGGGCGATGCAGGCGGCGGTTGGGGCTCTAGTGGATCTGTGGAAACACAGAGAGACTGCGAGAAACCAAGGCCAAACTACAAAGTGCAACAAGTAATGGTAATGACAGTTCCAAAAGTGTGCGGGGAGGAGAGCAGGAGAGAGGGGGAGAGGAGAGGAGAGGAGAGGAGAGGAGGGAAGGGCTCCATGTAACCTGATGTGTCCCCCAGCAGTCTAAGCCTATAGCAGCATAGCTATCAATGGTTCAGAGCTACCTGAACCAGTCCTAACTGAAGGCTCTGTCATAGAGGAAGGTCTTAAGCCTGGACTTAAACGTAGTTAAAGTGTCTGCCTCTCTGACCCATGGAGAGAGCTGGTTCCATAGTAGAGGAGCCCGGTAACTAAAGGCTCTACCTCCCAGTCTGTTTTTAGAGATACTGGGAATCACTAAAAGACCTGCATTCTGGGAGCGGAGTGCTCTGGTGGGACAGTAGGGACTAATGAGCTCTTTCAAATAGGATGGAGCTTCATCACTGAGAGCCTTATAAGTCAGCAGAAGGATTTTGAAGTCGATTCTAGGTCCTACAGGAAGCCAGTGGAGCGAAGCTAAAGTGGGAGAGATGTGTTCTCTCTTCTTAACTCCTGTCAAAACCCTCGCTGCAGCGTTCTGGGCCAGCTGGAGACTCTTTCGAGAGTATTTAGGACATCCTGAGAAGAGAGAGTTGCAGTAGTCCAGCCGAGAAGTGATAAATGCATGCACCAGTTTCTCAGCATCACTCTGGGAAAGGATATTCCTAATCTTAGCGATACTTCGCAGATGGAAGAAGGCGGTCCTAGTCACATGCTTTGTGTGGGAGCTGAAGGAAACTCCTGGTCAAAAATGACCCCAAGGTTCCTTGCAGTTGTACTCGGAGTTAGGGTGATGCCATCTAGAGTAGTGATCCGATTCAAGAGTGTGTCCCTGAGGTGTTTAGTTCCAAACACGATGACCTCAGTTTTATCTGAATTTAGCATTAAGAAGTTAGAAGACATCCAGGATTGAATGTCTTTCAGGCAGTCTAGCAGATGAGTAAGCTGGCTTGTGTCGTCTGGCTCCATCGACAAGTAAAGTTGTTTGTCGTCCGCATAACAGTGGAAGTTGATCGAGTGCTTCCGTATTATGTCACCTAATGGGAGCATGGAAAGAGTGAAGAGAATCGGTTCTAAAACTGAACCCTGTGGTACACCATATGTAACTCTGCTGTACTCTGAGTGGTCATTATTAAGATGAACAAACTGAAACGTATCTGACAAGTAGGACTTAAACCATTTTAGGGTAGTTCCTTTAATCCCAATATCATGGTCTAGTCTCTGTAGCAGGATGCTGTGGTCGATGGTGTCAAATGCAGCACTGAGGTCCAAAAGGACAAGCATAGAGACGAGACCTCTGTCTGAAGCTATAAGACGATCATTAGAGACTCTGACCAGTGCTGTTTCAGTGCTGTGGTGTTCCCTGAATCCAGACTGGAAGGCTTCAAAGAGCTCGTTGTTGTGCAGATGTTCATGTAGCTTCTCCAGGAAAACCTTCTCAAGGATCTTGGAGATGAAGGGGAGGTTGGATATTGGCCTATAGTTGGCTAATACATCTGTGTCAAGAGAAGGTTTTTTAAGTAAAGGGTTGATGACAGCCACCTTAAAGGCCTGTGGCACATAACCTGTCACTAAGGAAAGATTAATTTGATTTAATATAGAAGTGTTGACTAGAGGGAAAGCATCCTTAAGGAGGCTTGTTGGGATGGGATCCAGCAGACAAGTGGCTGACTTGGAGGAACCGACTGCAGAAGTTAATTCTGACAGGTCGATGGGGGAGAAGCTGTCCAAGTATGCACCAAGTCTGGGAGGTGCTTCTATGGGGACTGTAGTCTGTCCTCCATTACTGGCAATCTTTGTTCTAATATTCACAATCTTTTCAGTAAAGAACACAGCGTTCAAGAGTCTGCAAAAGTAGAGTGGGAGGCAGAGCCTTCAGTCATCAGGTCTCTCAGTTTCAGTCCAGGACACAGACAGCCTCTCTACATTTAAGAACGGACTTGCAACCTTCTTTTTTGATCAAGCTTCCAGTTAGGGCTGGCTTTGGCTTGCCCTGCTACAGGCTAAGAAAGCCAGGGAATCTCCCATGCAACACTGAGCTTCTCTCTCCTCCTTTCTCTCTATGTCCTCATCTACACATACTTTTTACTAACTCAACCTCTTCCCCAGAGCCTTTGTGATGTCCCTCTTCCCAAAACCCTGACTGATGCTGCTGCTGGTGGAGACTGCAGACCTTAAGGGGCTCAACCTACCACCCTTAGCATCAGTGTTAGTATTAGTACTAGTAGTTGTCACATTAGTATTTCCAATACTGTACTGACATTAATATCATCATTGTGCTTGTATGGTATTTGCTAGCCCCCTAGACACTCACATTATACTGAAATTGACTGCTTAAGTAACTGTTAGATATCATTATTGAAAGCTATTTTACTATTATTTATGCTGTTGTGGGCCCCCTGTCCCTTTGTCTTTCTCTCCCCCTGGTCTGTCTCATATCGACTTGTACATGCCCTGTCCATCTTTCACTCCCCCTCCTGTCTCTCTCTTTGTCTCTGTCGCTTGTTTCCTTTTCTGTCTGTCTCTCTCTCTCTCTCTCTCTGTTCCTTATCCATCTTTGTCTCTAACCCTGTTTCCCCACCCAACCAGTCAATGCAGATGGCCGTTCCCATTAAGCCTGGGTCTGCTTGACGTTCCTCCCTGTGAAAAGGAAGGTTTTCATTGCTGCTGTTACAGGATGTGCTTGCTCATGGAGAATGGTTGGATGTAAATTAAAGAATATGGTGCTCGACCTGCGCTGCTTGTAAAGTCACATGAACTAGCTTTTGGTGTAATTTGGTGGTATATAAATAAAACTATTGTTGATATGGACAATTAACATTTTTCCATGTGCACTGATGTTGGAGCTCCAACCAGTCCGTGTATGTATGTCTATGATAGTAAGTGGAGGAAATCAGACACAGCTTACAGCAATCAACTCAATCAATGAGGGCTGGGGCTGAGTCAATAGATACCCATGTCTTCGAGAGGGTCATTTGACCCGGGAGTGATGAGAGATTAAAGTTGTTCCTATTGCAGAAAAAAAAACATAGGTGTTGTTTTTTGCCAATCGGAATGAGTCTTTATTTACCTACCTCTCCTTTGGATTCACATGTTTTTCAAACATTTTACTTATGTTTATATCTATATAATGCATTTTTCTAAAATTAAAATTAAACATTTTTTTTTTGTATGGCACCAATAGTATTTAAAATGGAATCAGCAATTACTGGATTTTAAAATCTATGAATTGGCAGTACAGTTAAGCAAGATCTGCTGATTTTAAGCATTTGTGTATAACAAAAACCTACTATATATCCCATGCAGCATGTACTGAAATATTGCACATGAAGAATTTTGTCACATTTTTCCAATACGACATATGAAACTTTTAATGGCTGGACTATTTCTGTTTTTAGATATCCATTCCTTTCATCAGGTATTACCAGGGGATAAAGCCCCCCACCTACTTGGGGTTAAAATTAAGTCTTTGAAAATCCAGTATCATCTCTCTCGTCTTAAACTAAATCACAAATTGGCCCTCTTATGATCTGCATGAGAAAAGCAGGCCTAGCATGATTGCCTGCTCCAGCCAGACCTGGGGGCCTGATGAAAGCTCTGCTACCTTTGATGTTATGACAAAGACTGATGCACTTCACACCATGTCCTCTCTTGATGTTGCACATTTGATGTGTGCTTGTAAGTAGTTGTATATTTTTAGAAAGTAATTTTACTCTATACATTAAGTATATAAGCATACACTCAGACAAGCCCTGATGCTTAAGTTATATACTGTAAGCATCAAACTGCCCTATAGTCATGAGTGATTAAATTATTTTTGTTATGTACTGTATATGTGTGAGTGGTAAAATGTTATGGTCTGAAATAATGTGCAGTATGAGTACACTGAAGCAGAAAACTATCCTCCTCAAAGATGTTGTGATTTTTGAGATACTTCTTGCATCTGCGTCTGTCCACAGCACTCGACAGTGTCATCTACTGCTTGACATCTTCAACCCAACAGAGCATGAGCTCACAGTCAGCGCCAAGAACAACCAGGACCTGGTTCTTCATGCCAGTGAATGCCAGAGGTGGGTGAATTAACTCACTTTACTCACACAGTATACAGTTTGACATTACTAGGCTGTTAATTCTCTGAGAGTAATGTTTCCCACTGGAAATCATTATTTTCCATGTATGTCTAAGTATGATTTATGAAATCATGCTAATGGATTACAGTGTTCAGATCTTTCTCCTTTGGGTAGCTAATTGGTTTTAAATTTTGGGTTTCTGGTATTTTTTTGCTGGGTTGTCTTTCCATCTGTCCATTCTATTCTTATAAATTAGATATCTCTAAATTTTTTCTAAAACATCAAAAGTCAAGGTCATTGCCACCTTAGATAAATGTCCTTGGATTATCTTGGTATTTCTAGTTTTTATGGCAAAAGCATTTAAAGTTTCCTGTCAGGCAGTCACATTCTCATCAACTTGTTCTGCACAAACACATTCTGGCCGATATTCAATGCCATCACAGTTAGGCCTTGATAGAATAATGCAAACAAAATGCAGGGGCCTATATTATGAAGCAAAACCCGCATATCCAGCATATCTACAATTTGTACGACAACTGCCGTCTGGTATTAGTAGTATTATGATGGTGATTATCAACTTGCTACATATAGCCATTGTTTCTTTCACATTTTGGTAGTGTGTTTACATGAAATGAGTGGCCAGTAGATGACCAATGAATGATACGGAGAGGTTAGGAGCTGTGTATTTCAATCAAGAGAAACAAACTACAACACAGTTTTTGTAAAGCAGGAAGGAGAACTGGGAACAAATAGCTGACTGAGGGAATAAATAATTCAAGAGACTTAATATCACTGGTAATCACCTTTGGTGTCATTATTTCAGCTGCAGAAGAGGCTTAATACACAAATG
Source organism: Aulostomus chinensis (assembly GCF_037954235.1). Classification (NCBI taxonomy): domain Eukaryota; kingdom Metazoa; phylum Chordata; class Actinopteri; order Syngnathiformes; family Aulostomidae; genus Aulostomus; species Aulostomus chinensis. The sequence goes on along the minus strand of NC_141341.1, from coordinate 23,814,048 downwards.
TGCCAGTTGTGAAGAAACACAGAATTAAACAGTCTGCAAGAGTTAGACTGTGATCTATCTCACTGGTTACATTTGGTTCCGCTAACGGGAAAATATAAATAGTTCCCTATGAAAAAAAATGGGATCGTTAATAGGTGCTCATCTGGAAATATCATTGTTTTTCCCATGACCTGCACACTGATGTAAAATTATCAATTGGACGAATGGTAACAACTTATCTCCTAACCTGCTCCAGAGCGGTTATGGTCTGTTGCATATGTTGATACGTATGCTGATATACTCAGCTGAAAAGTCAGCCACCTTTGTCGTACAGAAAACTGGAATGAGAGTGAAATTACCTAACATTCCATTATTTATTATATTGTTCATCCAAAAGACATTGCGTGAAGAAGAGACATTCAGCAGTGCAGTTCTTGATAGTTTTTTTTTTTTTTTTTATCTCTTTCCACACTGAAAAATAATACATGCCTGAGGAGAGATCTTTTCATGTGTGGTGGTGTAGTCTGGTGTTACGTCAAACAGCATTAGTATGCTGTATTGGTGTCATTGTTGAGTGTCCTTGGTGTTTTAACTGATCTTCACAATGGTACCATAGCCATGTATAGGGATGTAAAAAACATGGTTTTGTTTTTTGCTCCGTCAGTAGCATTTACCGACGTGTCATTTAACTAAAAAAAAAAACAATACACTGATCAGACCAAGCATCAAAATAATTGGCAGGTTTTGTATTGAGTGTAATACAAAAGATCTACAATAAATCCCACTTCATGAGGAATAGTTTTCTATAGAATCTGTTTGAGTTGATTTATTTTCATGGTCGTTATGAAGAAAAACGTGTCTAATTTTTTGTCTATCCCATTCATATCAATCAGCAGTAAGCTTAATATAAACAGGGGCAAGTCAGTCCTATAAAAATACAACAGATGAGAGATAGCAACAGAATCACTTGACATTTTGTTTGAAAAATTCTGATTAAGGCTTTGAAAACCACCTCCAGCAAAACAATATTTATTCCGAAGCTCTGTAGGGGCATGATTTTTACGGCTTTTACTTTTGTCTTTAGAATGTGTTGAAAGTCTGTCTTTAAGTTACCAAATTGCCATATAGCACGTTGGAAGCCAGTTAAGGGTGGGTGGAGGTGCATTGTATGTCTTTGTCTGTTTCAGGTATTTAAAACCCTTGGTCTAGGTTATTTAAACTTGGTGCCTGCAGTACAGCAGTTGTGGTCATGCTGAAATCTCTGACATTTACACATACACATATATCACAGGGTTTCATAGGGCTTTCTTCAAAGTTGGCAGGTATCCATAGTGTTGGTTTAATATTTGTGTTTTTGGCTGCAGATGCTGGGAAGATGAGATTGACACATCCATGTTGTCTGCATCAGTTATTTTAGCAGCAGCATCCATAGCACTTCTGTTCATTAATGATCAATTGGGTTCACTTGATTTGAATGTTGCCCGCTTTTTTGTTTCTAGTGAGGCCATACAACATTTGAACAACAGAAATAAGTCCTTTGACATATAATAACAACATCAGGCAAGGTGAGAAGAAACGGAATGCCTGTTGGGTCAGGGAGGTGAGGGAGATAAAGAAAGGGACGCTCAGCAAATTAATTTGTTGCATTCTGCCTTCATGAAACCTGATTTTTGAATATCAAAAATATAGAACATTAGTAAGTTTCAGTGACAGTAAATTTTAATATCATAGCAGCGTGGTACAAATAGAGGAATCAATCTATCACTTACTGTAAGTGTTGCATTGCTTTCCACATCAGTTTGGAACGGAGACATTTCTTTCTGAGTTTCAGTTTTAGTGTCCTCTTTGTAAGTTTGTAAATAACTATAAGACATAAACACATAATATACACACATAAATTTGTCACCCCTCTCACTTTCTTTCCCAAAAAAATATCTCTCCCCAGCCCTGTCTGTCTCCTGTGCACAGCTTGTCGTTTCTCTGGAAAGTAGAAAATTATGATTCCTGTCAGCGCTGTCTCTCCAGTGCCATGAAAAGAAGTGCTCTGTTGGTGACTCAGGCCTTTCCCCATATGGGTGGAATGTTATTATATGAGGGGAATTAGGGGGTGGAAAAGGATTTTTTTTTTATCAGCTTGAGCCAAAAAGCACATCATTCTGCTCACTATAAATAAGATGTTCTGTGTAGAAATGAGCCACTAGGATCAACCAGATTACCAGCATTTTGTTGCTGTTGTTGTCTACTAAAAAAAAACAAAACTCAAAAACTGACTCAAAATTGTCCAGAATTTTTTTCTTAGAGACACAGTTACAATAAATATAGTAATTTAAAAGGAAATAAATCCCTTATAATTTCCCCCTCCTCTTTTATTACTGCTTAACAGCCAGTTGGAAGGTCAGTGCAAGTTAGATAAATGTTGAATCAAACTCATTCAATTCATAAAACAGTGCAGGACTGTCACAACAAACCCATTAAATAGTTATTGAGCTAGTTTCTGCAGTGATGTGAATATGACTTCTGACTCATCATGGCATGGCATGACACCTGAGGTACAGGTAAAATTAAATTTCAAATTGAATTATTCCAGCTATAGATATTTGGAGACATGATAACAAATCTGCAGGCTTGTCTTCAATCCAACAGGGGCATTTAAGTATGCAGAGAAGTTATGAAGCATATCATATTTGCTCGGAAATGATAGTTCAAAAAACTGGCATCACTGTTTTCTACCATCCAAAACATTCAAATAAGTCTGGCCCTCTGCCCCTCTTAAGATTCTCAAAGTTCTTAAAGTGAGAAGTGTTGTGGCACACTCAGAACTTCAATATGCCATCTTTTATAAGACTACCGTTTTGGCCTATGCCTTCACTTATTTATGAACATTTTACATGTCAAAAATATCTTAAGAATATTACATATGCCATAGGTTAAATAATTGTCCAATCAAGAGACTCCTGTGTAACATAAAGAAATCCTGAATGACTTGTGTGTGAAAATGACCCTGATGAAGGCGTTAGCCAAAACATTGGTCCAATAAAAGATTGTATATTGAAGTTCTGAGTGCGCCAGGACACTTCTTCTCACTTTAAGCATTTGTCTACTGCAGTCACAAGGAGTGTGTTTACCAATGATAAACAATACATAACAGGCTACGCCTACCAAGTAAACAGCCCCCTGCAGAACTTTCTAAGATGACGCAAAATGGAGTTTATACTATATCGATTGATCAACTGAAAATACTCCGCTATTTTAAATGTAGCGCAGAAGACTGAGTTTGGATTATATCTCCAGAGTCACTCTTTGATGCAGCAACTCCAAACATGACCAGAGAGTTAATGGACCTATCCAAGCTTAAAACAAGTCTGCACCTCAATATGATAAACCTAAGCGACGACATCCACCAAGAAATCATTCCGAAAGGGCTTCAATGGCAGAAGGAACCATCCCTTGGACAACACACTGATTAGTTCCGTGATAGACGGTGTGCCATTTTAAATAAACATTCCATGGACTTGATGACCTTATTGATGGATCAGCTACAAAAAGATATAACTGATCTTGGCAAACAATATAAAGAAGTTGAAATTCAAATATACACTTCTACACAATACAAAATTTATGACAATCCTAAAAACTAATCAAGAGCTCCAAGAAATACTGGCCACAGAAATAAAAGAGAGGAAGATCATGAAGTACAATTTGGATAGATGGAATACCGAGGCTGGAAGTATCTACAACTGGGGAAACCTGGACAAACAACAACTCCGGCGGTCCCAATGCAACAGGTGGACAAACCTACCCAGATTATCCGGCTAATCTTCAACCAGCATGTCCTCCTGTGCCTCTGTGGATTTTTTATCCATGGGAGAAATGGCCAGACCAAAACGAGGTCACACAGGAAAATAATGCACGTTGAGGGGGAAGAAGATAAACCTGGGAAGTGGACCAGACACCATGAGGACTCAAGCTCATTACAGGAACCTTGACTAAACTTGATGAACTTGTCAAGTAAGACACTTTCCCCTACATGCATGTCACTGCTTGAAAAAGGGTTAAGCTTTGTACCCACAACTCAATCAAATGATTTCAAAGTGACTGCAGACCTATTCCACATTTTAGAGATGTTAGACTGAGAGAATTATTTAATGTAACATCATAAAGTGAGGATGAACTGAAACAAGATAAGTAAGATGGACATTCAAATGACTATAGACCTCAGTTCCAAGGAAAGAGTTACTTTTTCCTTCCCATGAATCGAAATGCATCCATAGAGACATATTGCAGACTTCTTTAACAAGATGTGGAGAAATTGTTACAAAAGAAAAATGATTTTAAACATTGGCAGAACATTACCAGGGAAGAGTAAACAGCTTTAGCTGATTTGCAAAGAGATTATGAAATTGTGATTAAGGCCGTGGAAATAGGAGGAGCAATAGTTATCTTAGATAGAGATAACTATAGAAGAAAATGTAAAAAACAACTGAATAATCACTGTTTTTATAAAAAAAAAAACTAAAGGGAAATCCAACCCCCAAATTCAAAAAAATAGATTACAGAATTGTTAAAGATGTTTTTGGATACAAGAGAAATAAAGAAAAAAAGAACACAATTTTTGAATATACAGAATCCAAGAATTAAGACATTTTATACTTTACCAAGACCCACTGAACCCACCCGGACGACCGATCGTCTGAGGCATAGACTCCCTGAATACCCCCTTATCCAAATTTGTGGATCATTTTATTAGACCTTTCACTGAAAACTTCCCTTCCCTTGTAAAAGATACAACAGACTTTACTGATTGAATCTCTTGGACCAATTGGAGACGACTTTCTTTTAGCCACTTTCGATGTGGAATCGCTGTACACTAATGTCCCGCACAAAGTGGGTCTTGACACAGTAGCCAAATTTCTTGAACAGTGAGACCCAGAAGCAAAGCCCTCAAAACCATGTATTTGAACATTGGCTGAAAAAGTGTTGTCTCTGAACTACTTTCAATTTGTGAATGACTTCCTTCTTCAAACTAAAGGGACGGCAATGGGCTCACCAATGGACCCTTATTTTTCCAACCTCTATGTTGGAATATTGGAAAAACATGATATCCTAAATCCAACTATGAACTCATTCTTTCCCAATATAATATTGTGGAAAAGATAGTGAGTTCTTTACAGACATTTTTTTTAGTATCTCAATTCCAGCTCAGACCATTTGAAATTTACCATGACCTTTGACAAACAAGCGATTAATTTCTTGGATCTTCTTATTGTGTGGGGAAAAAGGCTTTCTACACACAAACCTATAAAGGAAAAGTACTGACCGCAATAGCCTTTTACATGCAAACAGTTGCCACCCTTACGCATTGAAGAACAGTTTGCCATATACAGTAGTCAGTTCTGCCGGGTGAAACGTATATGTAATGAGTCTGATGACTTTGAGTGAGCTATGCAAATCGTGACCAATAAATTTAAAGAGAGAGGCTATAAAGATGCACATATTAAAAATGCTGTTTTAAAACTCAAAAGAAAAAAACAGAACTGTGCTGCTAAAAAAAACAGGAATGGGCAAAAGGGAAGACGCACACCGACACTGATTACTCAAAATGCACAGAGGAAATTAAACCTGTCCTACAGAAGTATTGGTAGTCTGTCCCCAGTGTGTGTGTCCACACAAATTGACAGATTTCGAACAAGCTCCGAGAGAAACTCAGAGTCGGGAGTAAAGTTGAGGGTCCTTTACTGAGGTCTTAGTTCTCATGAAACAATTTTTTGTAAAACTGTAATGATACAAGGAAATAATTACCAATTACTGTACTGTCATCAAAATAACATCATATGTTCCAAGAAATGCTAATATAAATAGCTGTAATTGTTAATTAGCATTAGCACAATTTACATATAAATAAAATAAACATTTATCCAATATTTCAAAAATGCACTACAGGAATCTGTGTAAGAACAGAAGGAACTACAAATGTTAATAATACTCTCAAGCGATATTTCCTAGGCACGAACAGGGGGAGGAAATAGCTGAAGCTGCAAGCAGACTGCATGGCATGTAGAAGCTTTGCTTTTCCTGATCAGACTGTCATGTGACACTGTTGTGTGACTAATACCCCTTTCACACTGAAAAACACGTGTCAACTACTGTACTACTACTGATTACAACGACTCTTAAATGCCGATGGACAGAGGAAAGCAATACAAAATCAGGCAAAGCTCACATAGAACATGACAATTGGCATATCCTTCAAACCGATCAACAACTAAGTGGCATATTCACAAACCCCCCACAGGTAGCTATTCAAAAGGGAAAAATCTGAAGGGCCGACTGATCCATTCAGATTTAATCCTTATCAAATATGGCCAAACAGGCCTACTGGTTCAAATATGGACAGGAAATATAAATGCAATGTGTGCACTCATTAGAACAGCACTTATAAATGCCATGGATTTAAACACCCAAGATCAGGGAAAAAGATTCCATTAAAAGGCATCATAACATGTTCAACCACTGGATTGATTTACCTAATCACATGTCCAGATGGGAAAGTTTATATGGGGAAAACGACACATCAGCTCAAGCAGCGCATTGCGGAGCATAGGAGCACAATTAGATGCAGAAATTACACATACCCTTGAGCGTGTCACTTCATTAAAATGGAACATACTGTTGCCTCATTACACTACGTTGGTATTGAAAAAGTCGAGACACTTTGTCAGGGTGGTGATTTGGTCAGAATCCTTCTACAAAGAGAGGCTGAATGGATATATAGATTGGGCTCTCTTGCCCCTCATGGTCTTAACACTGACTTTGATTTGAGATGTTTCTTATGATGAGATGTATTGATAAATATATGTAGAAAAGTATGCAGATTATGTATTCTCAGTAATTATTTAACCTATGGCATATGTAATGTTTTTATGATATTTTTGATACCTAAAATGTTCATTCTATTCTGCATGTCTGCTATCGCTGCTGATCAAAACTACACTGTCTTGCAACAGCGAGAACGCCTGTGTTATGTCATGTGGATTTATGAATGGATTCTTGACACACCCTCAATTAACGCCCGTCCAATAAAGAGACTCCTGTGTAATATAAAGAAATCCTGAATGACTTGTGTGTGAAAATGACCTTGATGGAGGCATAAGCCGAAACATTGGTCTGTTAAAGATTGCATATTGAAGTTTTGAGTGTGCCACAACACTTCTTCTCACTTTAAGTATTTGTCTACTGCCATGAGCACCTCACAAGGTGTGTGTTTACCAACGACAAACAGGATTCCCCGAATTGCCAAGTTTCACATCTCTCATCACTTCAATCCCGCTGTAAATGTTATACATAGGAATGTAAAGTAGAGGTCAGATTGCATAATGCTCCACCTCTAAAATTGAAAAAAAAATGGACCCCAACCTCTGTCGCAACTGATACAATATGACACAATGTGCCTATAAGGCAAAAGATGTCAAGTCTGGTAACAATTGCAGATGTATATATAGACTTACATGTCTTTTCCCCCTTTGACTGACATTCCCTGTGGACATAACAGTTTCATTTGACTCTAGTGATCAGTGCTTCCATTATGTAGAGATTTCTCTGACACACACATGAATTAATTATTAGATTAGTTTAGAATAGGCATAGTGACTCTTCTTAGGGCAAACAGTATACATGTATTTGTGTATAAATAGCTACAAAGCAGTGATAGTACAGCTGCACTCATTTCCAGCTCAGTTTTGGAAAAATACTCATCATTTTCTTTGACACACATACAGCACACACACATTATTTAGAGAGGGAAAGCATGTTGCATACGGAGAGAAAAAAGGCCACGGGCTTGTGGATCGCCGTCTGCTGAGCCATATTGCGCTTGTCTCTCCAACTCATCCTCCTTCGACATCATAAGGTTCTGTCATTTCATATTTTTTTTTCCTGGTCTGTGATGAATGAGATATCAGGTGCTGCATGTTTTCTTGAGTCCTCATCCAGGTCTTGTCGAGTTAAGTCTTCGGTCCAACAGGTGCAAAAATGGCCCTGTCAATCATCCAAGTTATTTTTAATTTTTTCTGTTGAGCTTTATCATGGTTACATAAATAGAAACAGAAGAAAACACTGTCATGGTTGGAGATTAATAGCAGAAGGAGAGATTTAATCATTTCTAGATTTTATGAGGAGATGAGGGTGTGTCTGGTCTGGTCACATTTAAGTAGTTTAGGCAAGTGACATCTGTTGAATGCGCTTTCCAAAAAAAATCTTATTTGAACAGAGTGAGAGTTTGAACAGAAGTAGTTTGTGATCAGGGGAATTCTTTCCATGTCAAGGCACCATGCTGAGAGGGGGTGACAGGGTGAGTGACAAGAGTGCTGCTTTCATCTCCTCGTATCATTCACAGAGATGTCTTCTACGAGGTCTCTATGCCCTTGATGGTATTCTTTAATGGTGGATGAGGAAAAACCTGAAGCACCTCAGAATATGAATGGACACTTTGATGTTTGGGTTCCCTGTAAGACCAAAGTGACACCACACAGTGATGCCCAAAATTTTATTTTCTCCATAATGCAGAATAGAGAGAAGTGGGTATGTACTTGTCTGCTCTTTTGTGGTTGGTTCTCGCAGCTTTTTTTTTCTTTACATAATTATATTAGCCATGGTGGCTGCATTACTCCAGGAATAATAATATAAGTCTGTTATTTGGTCCAGCAGTTTGGTCCCATCTGATATACCTTCACAGGGACTGAAATGATCATGTAGTGACTTGATAAGCTGATGATGATGGCATATCTTGAGGATGTTTAATACAGTTGTTACTCGGGGCACCACTTGTTGCTATTTAGTTTCGTCCAACGAGAAGCGATCAGTCTCAGGTTATAGCTTATTAATGAGTTCTTTGCCGGTCAGTGGCTTGCATAATGAGTTGGAACACTTATTGGAATTTTAAGAGGATTAAATAAAAATAAGAGAACACGTAAGACAGAATAATAATTCCAGCAAAGCAACTAAGGCACATGTGGAGTTTCAGACATGAATAAAGTGGGCGGCAAAGGTAGCAGGTAAAAAGGTGTGCTGTATGAACAATAGTAACCTACAAACAAAAAAAAACTACTGAATGGACGTTGAGCAGACTCTAAGGAGTCTTGCGGAGTTGACAGTGAGCAAGAGCGATCAAGGCCTGAATAGATGCAGCACTGATCTTTGTCGTTGCAACAGCGCGAAAACCAACGGAACCAGCTTGTGTTCTCAGCTGGATGGCTCCCATTGATGTTCGGTACCTTTCCAATGAGCTGGTGGGAAGACTGCCTCCAAAGCCTCCGCCTCGACGACCGTGGCTCCCGCTGGGCTTCGTTGGATGGAGAAGGGAAACGCATTGGTTGGGTACCATCTGGTCTCAGGCTGCTGGCTGGCTCGACGCGATGCTCTTCGCTGGTCAGGATGGAGATGCGAGGCTCACGGGAGGTCAATAGTATTGTGACCGTGAGCTGCGATCAACGATAAATTACAAAAATTGGAAAAATCAACAACGTAGGTGTCCCACAGAACGATGCCTTCACAACTTAGATGAAAAAGAGGCACATTCGACTACGTGCACAATACTTTGCTACTAGCGGAATTATTGAAGGAGATAATATAATTTGTCTAAAGAACAAAAACCAAAACCCACTGGGTGGATGGTCATAATAAGAAGTAGGCGAAGTGGCTGCTCTAAGAAAAAGAAAGAACTGTAAAAAGGAGTGAAGGAAAACCAGAAGAAGAAGCAAGCGAAAATCAGAAGAAGCAAGAATGGTGGATGGTGTCGTGACTATTATAGTAAACTGGTCCGCCTCAGGGGTGTGACCTTTGACCTGCGTGGGGCCACTGGCTAGTCAGCACTCTTTGCCGTCCTCTATACTTCTCAGATATTATCGTATTAAACTGGTTAAACTGAGAGCAATCATGCATCACACAGAGATCATCTAGAGAATAAGATTGCTCAGAGTTAAGACGAGAACAGTGAAAGCAAGGAACTTAACAACTATAGACAATGTATGTATATGTTTATGACTATGTGAGTGTATTTGGGTGCGAATGTGTGTGAGATTGAAGTTAAGGTAGGAATTCTGTGACAGGGACTTCAGTTACAAGGTGGCAACACTTAATACAGAGTCCAGGTATCATCTGTGGATGTTGATAGATTCCTACTCTTGTACTTCTTTTAACAGTGACGAAGAACCCTTCAATCACATGAACATTCTAATTGAAGTAAGCAATTGGATGCTGGAATATTTAAGCACCCATACGTCCCAAGAAAGAGGGTGCATCTTCACATGACCAGACAATGCATCCTTAGTCCATGATCTTGGGTCTCTTCTGTAAGGCAAATGTGGATTACACCCAGTGGGGGTAGAGGTCGTAGAGAGATGAGAAACCCCTTTCAGCTAGCACTCCTGACTGGAGTTGCGAGTTCCTGGGTCAGGATGAAGGAGAGTGGATGACTTGAGTCTTTGAAGGAAAAAGGGGGAGTAGAAGTTAAAAGACCAAGAGGGAAGCGTTGTGCTCCTCTTTCCGGACTAAGTGTTGGGGGGGGGGGGGGTTACTCCAGACATCCTGCAAAGTGTGAGGAAGGAAAAGGGGCTAGTACACTACAATCATCATGACATTTTTGCAGACATCACTGGCATCAGATTTTCATGGTATGAGTACTGTGACCATCCATCCAATCATCCATTTTCTACCACTTATCCTGTAAAGGGTCGCAGGGGGCTGGAGCCTATCCCAGCAGCCTTTGGGCAAGAGGCTGGGATCACCCTGGACGGGTCGCCAGTCCATCGCAGGGCCAACACATACAGTATAGACAGACAACCATTCACACTCACAGCTACACTTATGGTCAATTTAGAGTATCCAATCAGCCTCATCCCTACTTGCATGCCTTTGGACTGTGGGAGGAAGCCGGTGTACTCGGAAAGAACCCACACAGGCACAGGGAGAACATGCAAACTCCACACAGAAAGATCCCGTGCCCGAGCCGGGGCTCAAATCCGAAACTTTCTTGCTGTGAGGCGACAGTGCTGACCACTGCACCACAGCGCTGCCCGTACTGTGACCAAAATTATTAAATTAATTAAGTTTTTCTGCTCTCCCTTGTTGCCTGCTCCATTAATGTCATTAATCAGTCCCTACAGAAAAATGTGATTATGCAATCGCATAATTCAACGCATAATCAGCCAGACCACACATTTATGCGGGAGTTGCATTTTTTTCAAGGACACTGCACTTTTGCTGCATAAATCGCTGATTTCCTTGCAAAATGCGCAAAAATATGCAGGGCTTGCATGATTTCATAATACCTGCATTTTTGTTGCAAAATAGACACATATCTTCACAGAAAGTTTCAAAATATTGCATTTACTTCACACACAAGCAGCCATTTTCTTCCTGTTGCCTTGGTAAGGTTGTAAAGTCACATCATCAGAAAGCTGCGAACCCTGAGAAGAAGTCATATTTAAGTCAGTCTCATTTGCCAACAAAAAAAAACCTTGGAACTTCTTTGACTCATCAACATTTTTTTTTCCTAAAATATAATAAGGCTGAATTTTTGTTCAGCTTCTTTTGCTTTGGTTATAGTGTGGTACTTGGTGTGCTTATTTTTTCTGAGGTGGTACTTGGTTAAAAATGTTTGAGAACCACTCCCCTAGACTAATAGAATGCTGTACTGATGACATGTATTTGTAGACCAACCCAGATGTTAATGTCGCCTTAGGTTCCCTCAACCTAAGCCCATTGGATTTTTACACAAGATTCTGAATTTTGAAAAAAATAAGCTCTTTGGACACTTGTAACTGACATGTTTTGTTGGGCAGGATAATATTCATAAAATGAGTACAGCTTCTATGATTTTTGAAATGTAAACACAGTTGTTACACCTACAAAGCTAAAGTAATGCTATGCAACAACTGTGACATTCAATATCAATCTCTGTAGTCTTAGTCATTTTTTAACAAACACATTTTAAAGATATACATGGTATTATTGAGATTTTATGATGTAGAACAAAATGTTGACACATCACAAGCTTGTGTTAACCACAGACTTTGTCATTTGATAAAAAATGTTCAAATTCCTGACAGCTGCCTCATTGTAACGTGACACAAATCTACATTCCTCTGACAAATAACAGTACTGTACAAGTTCCTCATTCACTGTGAGATTTTAAATGCATGACTGACTTTAATGATTAGTTGTTCTGTTTTAAGAGATTTGCAAAACTCTTCTTTTAGGTACCTTAAGGGAAATTTTTGTCCTCAATTTTTGATATTGATACTGTAATATTCAGAATTCATTCATCAGTATGCATCGTCATGCATCAGATTTTCATGGTATGAGTACTGTGACCATCCATCCAATCATCCATTTTCTACCACTTATCCTGTAAAGCAGTGTTTCCCAACCAGGTTAGGGGTACGCGAGCACATTGCAGGGGGTACGTGGAAAAATTAAGAATTTATTTCCACGATAATAAAAAATATTCTTAGTCATTTCATAAGTCTGTCAATAAAATGGTACGTGTGCTCTATGACTTGTTTCCCTGGGGAGAAAATAACCTTTTGCACAGCCATACCAAAATCAAACAGCGGGAACCTGTTTAGCTGCAGGTAAACATGGATAAATGGCTGAAACGTCCAGTTGCTGTGGATCCAGGAGGGGGAAAAGAGCCCGCCGACAAACGCAAGAAAGATTCCAAACCTAAACCAAGGCAGTATAGTGAAAACTATATTTTATATGGATTCACTTCGACGTCTGCGGAGCCACTGCAGCCTCAGTGCTACTTTTGCGGTGAAGTCCTGGCAAATAACTCCACGAATAATAACAATATAATAATAATATATTAGTATTAATAATACAGTATTAATAATACAAACGTTTACTATAATATTGTTTCTTATATTTATAATTTTTATTGCCTTGATGGCAACATAATTTTATGTTTAATTTGAGTTAAATAAGAAGATAATGCCTGAATATTAAATGTTCAATTTAAGAAGATGAAATAAAATGATTTGCGTTGAATATTCAGTTTTGTTATGTTCTACTTTTGGAGAATCATGAACACGTATGAGTGAAGGGGTACTCATGGTATGACAAAAAGGCTCAAGGGGTACACAAGACAAAAAAGTTTGGGAACCACTGCTGTAAAGGGTCGCAGAGGGCGGGTGCCTATCCCAGCAGCCTTTGTGCAAGAGGCTGGGATCACCCTGGACAGGTCTCCAGTCCATCACAGGGCTCGAACCTGGAACCTTCTTGCTGTGAGGCGACAGTGCTAACCACTGCACGACGGTACCGCCCCAAAGGCTGCATATGCAAAGTTAAAATTATAAACTGTAAAGAAGTGTCTTATCCAGGAAGATTCACTTTGTTTGATGATGATTTCCAGTTCAAACAGACAAACACTTGTTTCATCATGCTGCATTTCCTTGGTCTGATTAAAAGCTAAATCTTGTGAAAATATCTTTTATTTTTCTTTCAACCAGATTGATTCTTACCATTGTTGCTTCTCAGCAGCACAGCTGCATGTCTCTGGAGATGTAAATAAGACTTTGGGGGTTTACTTCTAATCACAGCACCACCCCCTTGACCTTAACTAATTCCCAATGCCCTCCATGATTATTATCTTGCAGTTTTATCCGAGTAAGAACATCTGTAGTAGAGTGGGGAGTAGGAGACTGTAAAAGTTCCTCTCATTTCATCTGGCATGCCTTTTGGCTCTGCCAGATCAGTGCCCACAAGGGCCAGCATGCCTCATTTCATGAGGCTTTCAAACAAAGCTTGTTCCCATGGTGACCATCTTTCCGGTGTCTCATGCTACTTTTAAAGACAGCAAAGCACATAATGTATCTTTAACAGTCCCAGTCGTATGGATTTCATCATGTGATTTTCAAACCTGAAAAGCAAAGTTCTCTCTGTCTCTCTCTCTCTCTCTCAATCTCTCTCTCCCAATTTGCCAAAGAAGTACAAAATGTTCATAACATGAACAATAACCAATGTGATGTCCAGTAAAGCTGATGAATTGGTGTAGGGGCAGTGCTTGTAACACTGATGACAGTTGACTATTGTGATGTGCATCTGCTGCTGATCATTTTCTTCCTTAAATTCAGCCTCACATCACTGTCATATTTTCCCTGCATCCAGGATTTTTTTTTTCCCCTCATAAATTTTCTGGAATTTATACCTTCCCTAGGGGGCGCTGTAGTCCTGTTGACTGTTGGGAGATGGGTTAGAACATTATGATGTCACAATAGAGAATTTCTAGAATCATCTATCTGTCTCAGAGCACTGACTGTTATTTTGACACCACCTAAAGTGTGTCATTATATATATATATATATGTGTGTGTATATGTATACATGTGTATATATATATATATATATATATATATATATATATATATGTATGTATATACATATATCTGTTTGCTGTTCTGTGAATATGCTTCATCTTCACCAACTTCTGTAAATGTATTTTCCTAGAAGACAACCACTTATGGGTAAAGCATGTGTTGTCATTGAGTACAGCTCACATAAACTAAAAAGGGCAGTAATTTAGTATTAGGTTTAGTGTCATAGTTATCTCTTTTCACAATTCCAGTATCACATTCCCTTCTTTAACCCCTGACTGTAAGGATTTGTTTGTAATGTGGCTCTGTATTTTGAGCAAGACAAGGATAGAGGGAGGGCTGCTGTCTCTGCAGCCGCTGCAAACAAAGGGTTACACAGAGTCAGCCGCAGTCTAAAAATAGACTTGCTTTTGCCTGCCTCTGCACAGGCCTCCATGGATCTCCGCCCTTAAGCTCTTGCACGTGAGCTAAAAATATCTCTCTGTGTGGAAACATATATTCACATATTCTGAACAGTATTCATGCTCAGTTTCTCCCTGTTATCACAACACAATGGTTGTTCTAAAGGAAGATGCAAAAATGATGTAATAAAAGGTTTGTTGGAAAATGATATGTTGTTCTGTTATAGCACGCCAAGGGCATTCAAATAGTGCACACTGTTAAAAGCATTCTTACAGTCGCACACCAGAGAAAACCTGCGCACATGGTCGCAAAACCACAACTGAAGACCTTTCAATTGAGAGCTAAATAACTTTTGACCTTTGCTAAAATAGAAAAACAGTAGCAGTTTAACAACAGCCATAGCAGTTGACAGGTAGCAGACTATTGTACCAAGTTACATAAACACTATGGTGCTTAGAATGCTCAACACCTACATAGTCAGTGAAATTCATTCAAT
Source organism: Aulostomus chinensis (assembly GCF_037954235.1). Classification (NCBI taxonomy): domain Eukaryota; kingdom Metazoa; phylum Chordata; class Actinopteri; order Syngnathiformes; family Aulostomidae; genus Aulostomus; species Aulostomus chinensis. Next base: position 23,798,803 of record NC_141341.1, on the reverse strand, counting down.
TTTTTTTTTATTCTCATAAACTGGTAATGTTTGTTTGCAAAATCAAATTTGTCCGGTCAATTTTGGGATGTTTGAGCTTGCAGCAATTTAATGACCATGGGGAAAGTTTTGGCTCCAACAGTTGAAATGATCCATGATTTGGCAATTTGTGAAGGTGACCCAGTATGTTTTATTGTGATTACGGTGTACTTTTGGTCTGAGGTAACGCAGCATTAGGAGGGGGTCATTTCTCTGCTACTGCCTTAGCTGGTGTTATTACTGCCATTAAAAGGAATTCACTGCCACAGTTTATGGCAGGATAGGGGTAATTAGCAACATAGTGTCAGGGGTCACACTCAATGAACACATTAAATACATTTACATGGACTAAAATATTCTGATATTAACACTTAGTACCCCATTGCAATGTAACATCATTTTCTGATTAACCCAAATAAGGTCACTGTCAGAGTAATTGAATGTGCACTGTGGGTATGTATACACATTAAAATGCTTAAAGGCACATCCTCTGGCTTTCAGCAAGTGTTGCAAACGTGGGACTACAAAAACATTAGTGCTTGCGTAGAAAATGAACACTAAAATTTGGCAGAAAAAAATAACCATTTAAAGTAACCACTCACTCTGGTAGGCTCTACTATACATGAACTAGTGGGCTAATGTGCTGCATCATGATCCTTCACAGCAGAGTGGGAGAATATTTTCTGATTTATGCTTGGGTTTGCTGCTCTTCTTGAAATCCATCAATCATGGGCAACTTTGCACCTAGTTCAGGTGCAATACCAAAACAGTAGTCAGGACATCCCTGGTTTAGATGGCCTCAAAGTACGTTAAGTTTGCTTGTGGCATTCTTGCAAAAATCTTTTCATTTTGGAGAAATGAAATGTTAATAGACAGCTCAATGAGTGGTAGATGTCTTTGAGCTGCTCCCCAGCATCCACATCGAAAAGAATTACATGATCCTCTCATGCGCTGCAGTCACCCAGTGTAACTCCTCGCTGACATGTGAAAAGATGCTGTTGATGAATTCACATGTGATGGAGGCTGCATGTTATAGTCTGTGGTGCTCCCCAGAATGGTGGAGGGGATGGAGCAGCAACTATCACAGTTGTCAGGGCACATCGGCATTATTATAGTATATCAAAGTATATAAAAAAAGTGCCATCATACGATGTTCTATTAAGCCAACCGAAAGCACTTGAAGTGGTGAAAGATTTAAAAATAAAACACTGAATGAAAAGAAGAGATGGAAAGTAAATATTGACCAATACAATTCAAGAGGTGAGTCAGTTGCCTAAATTGATTCTTTCTGAGAAGTGACCACTACAGCACCAGTTACCTAACCCCATCCAGCCAACAACCCCAACATCCTGAATCCAAAGATAAATTGAAATGTAGCAAACAGAAATGCCTTCCATTGTTTATCCTTGTGTTATTTAACCAAAACGATAAATTTCTGAATTTTATTACAAGCATTGGATTGCTTTGCAAACCATGAGCAAGGACAGACCATCTTAACGATCTGATCTCTTGGTAATGTGTTTAAAAGTTATGCCTCTTTTAAATATAGTAGCAAAGTTAAAACAAGCAATCTAATTTTACAACCAAAAAGTACAATTAAGTGTGTCTCTGAAGACATTTTATGAGAGACATAGGCCATAGAGTAGCAGAATTTTCATTCATATTTGAACAGTTTGATTGTTTGAGAACACACTCACAAACTAGTCACATTGCGTTAGTTTCAGTTTCAGCTGAATAATGAGATATTTACTGGCGACTTTCAATGATGGGTTTTGGCTCCTGGCTGCTGCGTCCGTCTCCCACTATGTGATCATAAGTTAGCAGCCAATGCAGGGGAGAGTTTGCCTGCGGTTCTCCGAAAGCTGATCGGAGTTTGGATTACAGCCATGAAATATTAGGTCCGAATACTTTTGACAGACTAATGCAAACCAATATCTTACTATTGGTTTGACAGCACTTCATTTAAGATCTGGTTAGGTTCAGGCACCAAAAAGGGTAGGCGGAGATACAGGTTTGGGTTGAAACAGAAATAAATTATAAACATCGTAAATCAACAATGGTTTGCTAAATTAATGTCTCTAAGTGACAGGCAGAAAACACAAAATGCATCGTGATAATACACCAAATGGGTTTACAAATGGTGTGCTATTCATACACCTTGTACGGATGCCACCCTGGGCTAAAATCATGTGCTTTTAACGTATCTCACCTCCCTATTTGCAGTATGCAATAAACCCAAAACTTCCGTTTCTGTTAATGCCATATTTACCCAACCAGCTGGTTGTTTATAATCATTACAAGTGGCACATCTGAGTATGTTACTCAAGATGTGGGAAAATGCAACTTGTTTATTTTTTGCTGTGGCTTTTATCGATCGACACATCTCCTTACTCTGTTGCTGAAATCTTCAATGCTAAAGGAATAGCTGTCTTGATCTGAGAGAGCAATATTCGCTGATGGTCAAGAGACTTAAGTAAGCAATGCAGCTGGCAATACTTGTGTTTATCAGTCCGATCTTAAGCATAAGTGAGAGAAATCACAACGACCCGAACCAAGTGTATCTCTCATAATGTTCCTAACAAACCAACTCACCAAACATGTTTGTTGCAGTCATAATAATTATAATAATAATGTCTCTGAGAGTACTTTTCAAATGACCAGACATTGTAATAATATGCAACATGCTCAGTCATTGTATTCCAGCTTAAACAAAGGGCACCAGCTGATGAGGCAGACCTTCAGTGTGGCCTAGGATGAATTCAGGATGCATATGCTTGCACACCACTGTAAAAATTTGGTCACAGTTAGCCTTGACCACCTCTGAATTTAGTTCCACTTTAACTTCAAGCAGATTGTCAGTCATGAAAATATAAATTAAAAAAAGAAATGCTAGCATTAAGAAGCTGACCCACAGAGAAATAGAGCTCGATCTTTATGCATATGCAAATACCATTGCTGATTTCTCATGTCAGCAACAGCATGTAGCCTTCATTCGTTCCTCATTTATTGAATGGCTGACTGATTCACCATGTCAGACATTTGGGTGAAATCCATCAGCATAATGTCCCGTTCATTTGGGCACCATTCTAAACTGAAGGAATAAAGAATGAGCAGGGTGTTATCAGCAAGGGGATGGAGGGAAGTAGAGAGGTAGAGAGGCGAAATGGACTGGGAATTAGGGCTAGAGATGTTCCACGGTGGCCCCTGCTCAGCTCACAGGTTGTTATTAAAAGCCTTGTAACAGGCTAGATAAGTCTTCAGATATAGCCTAATTCTTAAAAGACTCCACTATCAAATCAATGAGGAGGGAAGATGGTGGGACGTATGCCGGTGAATCTTGGCCTGTTAATGCTCCCCTGTTCTAATGAGAATTTTTTTTTTAAAGGAAGCTTTTAAGGGTATGTGGGGTGGGTATTGGACCAGAACTTTGTTATAGTTCTTACATCATTACATTTATAACTTTACAGTTAAATTACATGAACGATATTAATATCATAAAATGTACATAGTAAATCATAGAGCTGGACAATTTTTAACGTTTTTATCAAAGTCACAATAAGGCCAAGGGCAATAATACATGGGTTCAAGGTTCAAGGAATCTTTATTATCCCCAAGGAATAATTTGGTCTGCTGCAGCAGTCATTAAAACAATCCAATAGTCATACCTAACAATATTGACCTGCACAAGATAGTAGAAAAAATGCTAAAAACAAGACAAAACAACAAAATAGAAAAATAGCAGGAAAGGCCAGTGATGGATAAAAGTAAATCTACTTATTTAGCAGGGCAGGGTAAACGATTACTTTAAAAGAGGGCTTCAGAGATATCTTTGCCTGCAAATCATATTCTACAAAAAAAACCAACAACATTTTAAGTACAGAATTATTGAAAGAACATATATTTGTTTATTGAAATCCCAGCAAAAATCGAACTATTGTAATTTCAATGTTTCAGATGAATATGAATAATGACACAAGAAAGATAATTTTTTTTCTAATATTCCATCTGTCCATCCATTTTCTACTGCTTATCCTGTTAAGGGTTTCAGGGCGGCTGGAGTCTATCCCAGCTGCCTTCGGACGTGAGGCGGGGTTCTCCCTGAATGGATAGCCAGTCCACCACAGGACCAACATAAAATAACACCGAAATATGAAATAAAAGGCTTTTCACCTTTGCAGTGCTAAATGTTTGGTTGTCTTTCTTGAAAACATTCCTTTCCATATTGATCACATTTTAAGTGCCAGTGTGGCTGTCTGACTAATTGCTTCTCAAATGAAAACAGTCCCACACCATGCCACATTGTGTCTTCCTATTTAGGGCCAGTTTGCGTTGTCGTAACATGGTATTTTTAGGCTGGCTGTGTCGTGTGCTTTTGAGGATGAAAATGAAAAGCAGCAGTCATTTGAAGATGGAACTTCAGTCATGAAATAAGCCTAGTGCCACTAATCTTCAAAGGTGTATATATCTGAGTGTGGTGTAGCAAGACCTAGAGCTTTCCTTTTTTTAACTTCGTTTTGAAGTCTTAATTGTTATTTGTTTTTTTGCTTTGTTGTAAAGGCTATGAAATGATAATTGCATTGCCTTTTCTCTGCCACCTTACTTTGATGTGTGCATGTCCCCCTGGACTCGTCAGGAGATTTTTTTTCCCTTGCAATGTAATTTGGTGAATGAGTCACAATACTGTATGAACGACTGGTAAGGCAACAGATTGTCTGTAATGATACCTGCTGACTAACTCAAAGCAGCATAATGACCAGACATCAAAGGTAAAAAGAAGTGTCATAATCAGCTCAGTCAATGGTGTGTTCACATAATCTCTGGTTGCAGGTAATCATCTTTTGAGAGAAGATGAGAGATGATGGGAAATGATGATAGCTATTAAGAGAAAACACAACAAAGCGCTGGCCAGCTCTGAAAATCTGACAGTGTGCAGCCACTCTTCCTCTCTGTGCAGCTGAAAATAACTCCTTTGGGAGCTGTCATATGGCCAACTGGAATGCAGAAATGAAGCTGCTGATCAAACAGAATTTTCAAAACACAAGCCCTTTGCTCTTGAATATGTTCACAATTAAATCATATGCACTGGCTAGTGTGGTTGCTGTCAAAGCAGTGGAGTCAGAAGCACCGAGACTCCTTTTATAGCAAAAGGGCTACCTGTGGACATAAACGTCCAGGTACATTTGGGTTAGTGCCCAAACTCAGTCTCTGTGTCTTTCTCTAAGTAGAGATGATGGGAGTGAGGTCGGGAGAAAATGGACTGCAGGCTAAACATGTTTTCATTCTGTTGACTGTGCAAGCAACAGGCTCATGTAGTCTGATATGTGTCAGTTACCACTTGAAGTGATGCCTGTCACTCATCCTGACACTGGCAAGAGGCTGGAGACATGGTGTCTCTCCCGTGAAGTGACTCTGTAGCTTTAAGATGAGAAGAATCACACGCCGGCTCCAAAAAGACTAATATATGGTTAGAGACCTTCCATGCATACTTGCACTGGATGTTAACGACGTACTGTAGGACATCCTACAGCACATTATAAATTACAGTCTGCCTGGAAATGTGTGTTTGTGGAATCAGCCTCACATTCTGACCTCAACAAGCCCTGATTCAACCATAAATGGTCAATGTAAAGCAGCCCACGGATGTTGAATGAGTGAAGGAAAGTGGATCATGCATCATTATGCAAGAATATCATGACAACATGTATAAATTTACAGCAATCAGAATGGTGACGTTACCCTGCAACAACATGATCCCATCAATCAAATAGTGGCATCACAATATCATTTAAAAGTTTGATGGGCGAAGTTGATTTATTTTTACATTTAAGCTTCATTATGGTGAACTTGGTTGCATATAATAATGAGTATGTGAAATGTCATGATTGTAAGCGCAGCTACTGGCTTTATTTACACAATTTTGCTCATTTAGGAAATACAATCCATGTTTTTGGAGTGAAACATTTATGGTGACTACTGCAGTATCTCCGTTGTGCTCTGGGTATTTGACAGCTTTCGTTCACAGCGGCAGGGATTTGTATATTTGTAACATAATAAAGCTTCAGGAAAACTAAATTGTTATTTGGAGATGACTAAAGAAATATTTTTACAAAATAATGAAAGATCTGTTTTGTAATTCTTTAATATGATTGTGATGATTTCATGAAGCCGGGAACACCTCAGCTCCAGTGGTAGTAATAATGAGAAAACACTTGTGGAACAGACTTTTATTAATGATTAATCTAATTAACATTTGATGTTAAATTAAATGCTTGAGGCATCATTATGCAATCAGTTATCAAGCCACAACCTCATGTCATTCCTTCCAGTTTCCCTTGTGGCCAGAATGTTTGTTCAAATGGGTCAGAAATTCTTTGGAGTGCCACACATTTTCCTGTCAAGTTTGTTTTTTCATAAATTCAGAAGTTTGCTTACAAAGTACTGTATACTTTTTTTTTTTTGATTCAATCAGCTAAATATTGGTTATCTGTTAAATATCCATTCAGTTTTGATCCGAGCCATTACAAACCTTTATCAATGTAAAGCCTTATTACCTTAGTTATAAGCTTCAAATAACACTTATGTAACCATATCACTGACCAGTTGGAAATAATCTAAGTAGACGCTAACTCTAAGTGTCTCTCCCATGTGCTCTTGCAGGATGGCCATCCAGGTTGACAAGTTTGACTTTGAGAATCTACCACAGCCGGACCAAGAGATGATTCACTTCACTAACCCTAAACAGCTGGAGGAGGAGCGCCAGCATGCCCAGGGCTGCCAGATCAACAGCAAGCTGGGCATCTGCTGGACCATCATATCCTTTATCAGTGGAAACAACAAGAGCTGACCGTTGCCAGACATGAAGTAGAAAGCTTGACATTCATAACTGATCTACCAAATTATGAGGCAGGTAATAATTTTAAGCTGTCAATTAGACTAGGTCAGCTTTCTGTTTGTTGAACGTTGTTGTTTGTTGTGATCTGTCAGACCAGCAATGCAGGGCATCTGGATCCAGCATCTGGAGATCCTCTGGCCAGCAGGGAACTTGTACTGACAGATTGGAAAGCTTATAGCTTGTACTTGCTGCTTTGACACTGTAAAGTGATGTCTTGTTGAGCCAGGATTGACATTTAAGTAAAATATTATAAAACAAGCCACTAGTCTCAGAGTGGGCCGTGCTGTGACTCATTCCACAGCTGATCAGTTGTCACTCACCATACTCAATGAAAGAAACAGTAAATGAAGAATCCACTCTCTAAGCAACAGAATTTGCCATTATGTTTTTCTTTTTTTTATGCAGGCGTGAACACTCTCGTTATTATAACCATTGTTTAATCTACAAGTAATTGGCAGCATGTAGGCAGGGACAAAGAAAGACACCCAAATGTATCGGCATCAAGTCTGATAGCACTCCTTTTATTGTTGCATATATTGGCTGTTTAATAATTTTAGCCAATTTAAAACATGATGCCCATTTGTGAATACATGAATTCTTATTTCTCTGTTGCTTAGTTTGTCTAATCAAACCTAATAAACACAAAAATGACACTTAGGGAAGCTGCTGTGCACTAAGGTTTTTCAGTGGTGAACAGCGAATAAATAATCAAGTCAAAACAAAAGAACAATCACATCCACTCTTGCAACTCTAATCAGATGAAAATTTTTAAATTCACAGCTGAAAATAATGGGTATGTTCAAATTTACAGTTTGTTAATTGGATGGAACGCTATTTGGTGTTTTATTGATTACTTATTCAATTTCCCAAGACCAGCACCAAACTTGTTACATCATCCCTTCAAATAGTGAAGCTGTTATATCCAAACAGTCCGCTTTGTAGTCACCATAATTTGCTCATGGGATGACTATGAAGGGTCTTCTGATGACAAGAGATTCATTGTGAATCGGATGATTCAGCAAGCACATAACAAAGCACTTTTCTGTCTTGTTTATCTGGTACCTCTCTCTCTCTTTCACCATGCAAACAGCACTCTGCCAAAGGTTAAAAGACCCAGGTGTTGTGTTCAAGGTGTTACTCGTTTCATTATTCCAAATGTGAGCTGTGAAAATGATCATCACCCCTTATCATCACATATTATCGGGATAATTGCCCTCATAACAGTCATATCTGTTTGGATGTAGCATTCATACATTGATATACTGCAAACAGCTGACTCATCAGAGGGCTGGGAATGGAATTTGATTTTAACCTATAATGTTGATTTCCAGCAATTATGAAAACAAGATGAAATTATTATTTTGGCACATCCTGACTCGTAACAATGCTCTCTTTTTGTTTTATTAAATAAATCCAGTGCGCTTGTTCCCTTCGTAGTGGTGGGACTTTTACCTCTTCCTAAGCCCACAGTGGGATCTGCACCAGAGGTGAATACAAATACCATTGGTACTCTTACTCTTGTGTTGACATTTGCTCTTCATTTTCTGTTTTTTTTTCTTTGAAGGAATCCATGTTCTAATGCATGAAAATAATCCAAACTTTGTACACAGAAGCATATGCCCAACTTCATCAAATGCAACTGTTTAAATTTTAAAATATAAAATATTTTGTATATGCTACAACTTAGATCGAAGTGCACCAAACGTGTGGAATGTTCACATCCGTTAATTTGGCAACAATTTTGACAGTCATCACTATGATCTCCTCAAAATCTGTAAAATATATTAATCTCCACACACTTTTTTTTTTGCTAAGTTGACACCAAACCTGCTCGACTGCATCTACTGACTGTCCTCCACAGATGATTTAGCCGGGTTTTAGAATTATTTAACATTGAGCTCACAGTGCATTAACATGTTTTAATATAAATTCTACTTTTCATTTGAATAATGAAGGTGATGTACCACCTTGAACTGAGTTAACCCATGTCGAGCACAAATAGATGATTTATGGACTTGCTCAAGAATTGAACACCATTCCTCCTCTATGAACTTAACCTCAAGGTCATCCACTGAGTGAGACCTGATTATATCAAGGGAGGAACAATTACTGTCTGAGAGCATATCATATATTCTGGGTATAACTCCCTTATCCTGCAGTTTGATCTGCAGAATCTAGGGTAGAATCCTCTGATGCTTATAGAAATTGAGGTAGTTTATCATGTACAATGTCATGGATTTGGAGATACCAATAGAAGTGCAATGATGGTACATGGTATTTTTGAGATATCTTCTTGAACATGGCCAAAACATTATTTATGTATTCAGCCCTTGCTCTCCCCATCATTTGAATGTGAAATCACTGAGAAATGGTGGAAATGTGTGATTCCTATTAGTTGACTTTAATTGCAAACCAATTATTTTCCTAAATTGTTCCAAGGTCTTAAAGAATGATATCGTTAAGGCTTATTACTCAATAGCATGATCTAAAGTGGAAGCGCTGAATAAAGATGTTAGTGAAGTGTGTTTGCGATAAAGTCATTCTATCTCCCCCAGCTGGGGGCGTTCAGAATTGAGCTGTTGAACTAATAAGGCATATTTTGAATATTAGCAAATAGAAAAAGTAATAATAGAGCTGGAAACTGGGCAATGCTTGGCCCCAGGGGCCTTTGTTCATTTTAAATACTCCATAGGAATTCTGAGGGGGGTTTACCATTCCAATTATAGTGAGAAACTAGACCCACAAGCGGCTTTAAGTAGGTGCTTGAACCCCCTGTGGAACTCAGGAACATTTGGATTTTGCATAAAGGAGCGAGCTAACATTCAGTTTTTGGTGCAAAAATTCACTTCCTGTTATCCATCAGGTGGCACTAGAGAGCACGTACTGTACCTACCTTACATGACATTGGTGTACTTAAGGTTAAGATGGCAAACTGCCATTTTGGTATCATTCAGATGGTGTTTGTTACATCTGACATACTCCCTGCAATCCCAAAATAATCATCAGCATGTTAGTTGAGATTCTGATTTGTGAGGTTATACTGCCTCAAGTGGTCATTGAGTCAAAGGGAGAAAATGCCTTTGAAGTCTCAGGTTAATGGGCAACACCTGTTAGGTTGTCATGGTGATGACCATCCATGCCCTTCCAATGATAAGTGCAGCTTATCTACCTGTAAAATATAGTTAGGTAGCTATTCCAGTTGTTTCAGCCTTTTTTTTTGAAGGACTGAACTATATGAAATTATGTTGCAACACACAAATGCATTTAAGGTTTTCATACAGTGCTAAGAGTGATATCTGGGGTTAGGTTTGTCTCAGGAAAGTTATTTGTTTTTGTCTTAGTGCACTGGAAAAAACCATCACCAAAGGAGAAGTGAGCTAACCCACCATGTTCAACATTGCTTAGATTCCCCAACATCACCTAATGTGAGTCTATGTTGAGAATATTAGAAAGAAAGTCAGGAAAACAAAAGCCTTCTGTCATCCCAATTCAGAGTATAGACATTAACTAGAATGAGAGGAGTATTGTATAGAGCCAAAAACTACAATAAAACTTCCCTTTTGGTCTGTAGTTACTTTTGAAACCATGTCCCAACCAACCCAACATACTGCCTATTTTGTACATACCATACCAGTATATGTATGTGTTCCCCTCTTAATTATTTTACCTTTTACCTAATTTGTTTACCTGTCCCTTTACAGTGAGCAATGCCAACCAGGTAACAACATTTACATTTTACATTTTACAGGATGCTTTACCCTTCCATATTGTAAAATTGATAAGGCAATCATTAGGACCCCCAGATGCAAGCATCACATTACGGTGCAGAAATGTGATTGAGCAAGACTCCTTCCAAGATGTCCATTAAACTGAAGTGCACCCTTAGTCTGGAATGTGCACCTGTTACCTAGCCAAGGAAATACATCCAAAAGATTAGAATGGGGGGAAAAAAGAATAAAAACAATAAAAGAAAAGAGTAATTACTTAAGAAATACAGTCCCTTACCCATTTCCTCCCACCCTTCACCTGTTAAAAATGTATGCCACCCATGTACCTGAAAACATATGTATATAAAAACGTACCTTTGACCAGGTATGGTTTGTCTATTCATCAGGGTAAATGTGGATCTGTTTCCTCTGGAAGGTGAACTGGTCAACCCTTTCTCTTGTTGGTCAGAGGATCTGCTCCTTCTTCTGGAAGTAATGAAACTGGGCAGTGAATTGCCAAGGTCCCCCTTCTTCTGGTGGCCTTAGTTCTACAAATTTACTATTCTAGAAATTCATTTAGCAGACACTTTTCTCCAAAGCAATGTACAACACAATCAAGAATTTAGACAGGAGGGACAAACCTTATTAAATACGACAAAGTGCTTTGTTCGATTGGCTGCAGGTGCTGCCATCTAGTGGCAGAAGAAGTGCCTTTTTGGGGGGGGGGGGGTCTTAATATATTGTAAACACAACTGACCTCAACCAAGAATTCTACGTCAAAAACATATTTCAGCATTCAAAACATTCAATATTCAACATTGTCAGTGCTTAGTAGTCACCAAGAGCTGAGTCTTAAACCTTCTGACTCATTCTACTCCTGAGGACAAAGAGGCGAAGGGTCAAAATTAAGTGCCTTGGTGTTCCCTGAACAGTTGAGCCTTCAAATGTCTCGAAAAATAAGCCTCTCGCTCAATGTCAGCTGGGACAGGCTCCATCATCAGCCCCCAACCCCACTCAACCCCACCCCACCCTGGCAACAGGGGATGTGGTGGGGCGGGGTGGGGTCTGGGGTACCTGGTCTTAACTGATAAGCGGTATAGAAAATGGATGGATGGATAAAACAAACCAGTTACTGATAGCTCCAAGATCCAGGAACTTGGTATATTACTTTTTAGGTGGTGCAGCTTACTGTTTCTATCCATTTAGACAGCAGAACTACTAGACTACTAGAACTAGAATGCCACATGCTTGAGCCTTGGTTTCTTTTCACCTGTCTGTAATCTGCAAAAAAAAGTGTCTTCCGTTCACTGGGAATTGACTCCAAATCTTCCCAAACGTTTATGCGTACAACACTGTTTCCAAAGGTGTTCAGTTCTTCAAATGCACAAACCGCTTCATGTTGTTGTCTTTAACCACCCTCACCCTTCCCTGCGGCGCAGCGGAGAGGCCAGTGTAGAAGGAGTCCTCAACCAGCTGGTCCTGGAGCACCTTCAGCTGGCTCCTTTGCAGTGGGGTGAGTTGCTTATGTGGGTGAGTGTGTGTATTGTTAATGATGACAATGACACACTATTATCAGTGAAAGTTTGAGCGCTTTGTTATATGCTATGTTTCATTTAAAAAAAAAAATCACCCTTATCATACAGCAGTGTTACATGTTACCTGCCAAAAACTCCACAGCTGTGTTCTCAAGCCATGTTTTAGATTTACGTTGTGTTTTGGAGACTGGTGGACAGCATCAGGGACATATGGAATTTGTTGGTGCCCACTTTGGTCACACTGTCTGAGATTCTGAGTTTTAGAGATTCACCCTTGCCCTTTTTGCACTGCCAGCATTTAGATTAGTCATTGTGGCAATCTTGCTTTTGTAAAGAGAGCGCAATCTGGAGCAGAATAGAAACATCAAGTGAGGGACAGACTTTTCACTCATATGGATTTGTGTCACTGTTTTTGGAGTATTTGAACTATGTGTTCAATATATATTTTCTGGACTATGAACAGGGTATTATAACGAACATGCCTGCAGAGAAGATACAGACATGGATCTGTGCTGCCTCTCTAAGAATGTTCATTTCAAAATCACACATGATTTGTAGTATCTCAGCCATGTTATATTTTAATATGTATTTGCATGCAGAGGTTGGTCATTTAGTGCAGAGGTTGGTCATTGAGTGCGTCGCAGTCCAGTCAATCTTTGTTGTCAGAAGTTCAAAATTCAAGTTCAAAACAAAAATGCAGGTGTTACTGTGGTCAAAACAGATTTGCATGTAATAGAAGAGTTTGTTATTGCAGAGGTTGATCTGAGAGTGACGGTGTGTGAGAGCTGCAGAGTTGTGAATCCAGGTCAGCAGAATTCTCTTTGAGGCATGTGGGAGGTGATGATCATTGTTTCAGGCTGTTCTTTTGGGCAACTGATTATCTATGTGAACTATTTTTCTGATGTGCATTAAGACAACACCTGTTCTCCTATACTTTATGCAGTGTTCATTTTACACCAGAACTCATAGATCAGAACAGGAAGTGATTTCAAACCTGAGATGACTGTGTTACAATAGAAGAAGTGAAGATGAGTATACAAGGACTCATTGTTGACATCCCAGTTGTTTGCTGTACCACGTGATAACAACAAATTTTGCAGGATTTTCGCATACACAATTGCTCCAACATTTCTCCAAGATAGATGAAAAGCACTGTGTGCACAACTGATTTAATGTGACATGATAAAGATGTTTTTGTTCTTTGATCTTCATGATTCATGACAACTATTGAAACCTATGCACTGGGTTCCAGAAATGGGAAACATTATTATAGGAGGCCATGTGTACATCATTCCAACCCTTTAAGCAGGAGCTAGCCAACAGTCGCTTCAGTAGACCTTCATTTGCCTCATCAAACAGATCAGAAATGCTTTCTAAATTCCTGACATTTTCATTATTTTTATTATTACTGGATATCATTGTTTAGGGTCAGACAATGGCTGTAATACATTGAGTGGGCTGATAATGTTTCTTTATGCTGTACAGAGAGCACATCTCTTTTAATATTGGTGCTTTATCCCCTTAAATATTTATTGTTGGAAGACAATTTTCTGTCTATGCTCATTTAATTGTAAGACTTGAAAAGTAACTAAGCTCAGTTATGTCTTTAAATAGTTGATAAAATAAATTTGGATTGAGTTGCATCTCAGCCTAAGTAAGAGTGCCTGTGCCTGAATTTCTGTGCATTTCAAATCACTCAATTTTCTGCTCCTGCAATCAAAGCCTTTGTGCACAGTGTGCTGTCATTCTGTCACAAATCCTGAGAAAGAATTCTACTAAACTGTAGCCACTGACCATGGATTTCATGCACCGCTGAAAAGGGTTGACAGTTTTACAAACAGTCTAAATGTCAGCAGGGCAGTCCTGGATATTCTCAGCTATTGTTTTTCAGAAGGTTACTGCCTGACTGGTTTAATTATCTGTGAAAACATTTTGTTGCATTCTCAGAAACTCTAAGGATTAGTTGTCATCCTTTAAAGGGATATTTGTTGGGACAGAAAAAAAACAGCAAGAAGATTTTTGGATGAGGAATGAGGTTGAGTTTTCTTAGCTCTCACTGCAAATGCAAAACCATTAGTTTCCCACTAGTTTTCCTCTGTCTACTTAGATGTGAATTCAGTACATTGCTCTTGTAAATGTATAATACACATAATAATAAAATGATAATTTTAACATGCACATGCTGTTACATTACTGTAGGTAGCTTAACCTCATCCACTCACAGCATATTTTCAGGAAAAAAACGCCTAAAAAGACATACCCATAATAAATGTGTAATTACTACACTTTACTAAAGGTTATATGCATGTTCTTGTGTCCTTGGACATCTAGGGACTTCAGAGAATGTGTTCCAAGTGTCAGAAGTGTTGTATCTGTCAGTAAGCCTGAGTAAATTGGAATAAACCAGAGGAAAAATTATGTTTTTTACTCTCGCCAAAAAAAATTTTTTTTTTTGACGGAGGAAAACACTATGATGCAATGATTTCATGCACCCAGACACCACTGATTAGCTTCATCCACTCCTGGACCACAAATTTACCAAAGTTGATAGAATTTGGGCTAACAGTGAAGCCTACATCAAGGATTTTGTAAGGATACACCCAGGCGAGAACTCAAATTGTGCCAAAGGAATTATTTTCTACCTCTGATGAAAACTGGCTCCAAATTACAATAAATTTTGATTTTAGTTGTCTACTACTAACTATTGAAGCTTTTGGCTTTTGTTCAGCGGTCTGCCTTCGTCTGTGGTGCACTGCGTGTAAAAGACAGCGAGAGCGCATAGTTTGCGCAGGTTTTACGCTCGACGTTTTACGTAGCTGGGATTTGTAGTTCTTGGAATGGTAGGTGTCGATCGATTCAGTAGCTTCTCCCCTTTCCAAAGACTACAAACACTGCGGTAAAGAAGAAGTCTACGCGACACTATTCAACTTTGATTCCGCAGTGGTCGCAAAATTTAAATGTCCCGATTTCGTACCAAAACAGATTAAAATCACCATAAAAAGGTAACGTTTGCACTTAAACAGACACCGGACCCTGTTTTGTGAGCATTAGAGTCCAAAATTTGATCGAAAATTGAAAGTAAACACTGCCGTCAAATTTCAGTACATTTTTACTGCGCCCAATTACGTCCACCTTTTTTTCGGCCCAGCAGCGGGCCGATCGGGCTGTAAGGGTTAATTAAATCACCTGCAAATGACAGAAGGTTCAGGTTTTATCCGCTCTGGAAATTGATTGTTCTCTACCTCCACAATGTCCATTTGGAGAACATTGCCCTGTGTGTCATTGTATCTGACAGCGTCCCATCAAGATGTCAATTTAAGGTGCAGGGAAACTGTTTATCAGCACTTTCATGTTTTGTCTTTTTATTTGCAACCTAATTTTGGTGGAAGAAGAAGAGAAACAAAAAGTTATAGAGGATCCCTTAAGGACTTTGTGGATGGATCTCTGTCCAGCTGAAAACACCCTCACACTCAGGGAGTAGAAGAAAATGTGTGTCACGCTAGTTGAAGAGTGCTCACCTTGTTTAGAGGCACCATCAACCAGTCCACACTGTCCTTGCATCAAGACATTGCAAATGTTCAGTGTATATCATCAGTTTCCTCATGAATGAGCTGATGCCAGTGTGAATAGATTTGATGCAAAATACCACTTGTATGTAAAGGCCTTCAAGTACAGTAAATAATTTTGCAATATGAAATTGCCATGTATATCCATGTGTGCTTTTTCAGGCTGAACAAATCTGTTGTTATGCCCTTCCTATCCTCTTAAAACACACACAAGGAATTTTTTGAAAAGTACATATCTTCCAGATAGAAGTCTTCTTCATCACTATTTTATTGCAATGACAAACGATAGGTTAATGTAAGTGCACAAAACTGCTGAACAGGAATAAGTACCAGATCAATCCTAAAACAGTGCTGCTTCTATAGGGCTAAAAGTGACAAAGGCTTTTATAAATGACATTTTTGCCATAAAATTAAGAGCTTTTATCAAATTCCATAATCCCATGGTGCTTGAAGTAATGGTTCAATGGATTCCTTCAGTTTGCCAGATTTCAAAAACTTTTCTTAAATCTTTACTTTGTCTGCTTATTTCTTAGGTTGCGTCATCTCCTTTCAGAATAGCAAGACAGAGTGAGTCTTATTTACAAACTTCCCATATAACACGGTGAAGTGAATACATGTGAAACTTCAAGCAGGGAGATTTACCTTGTAAATCAGTCATTGAACATGTCATATGACTTGAATGTGCTGTTTGAATGCCTGAGGTGTTCCAATGAAGTTTATCTTAGATATCATAAATCCAGGAGATGGTGCTACAAAACTCAGGTTTTGCTCATTTTAGACCAGTTTTTGTTCAGTTATGAATGCAATGAATATTGCCATTGTGCCTTCAAATATCCATTGCCTGTTGATGGAATTTTCCCATTCCGCTCCACAGGGGTTATAATGCCAGAATAGGTGGTATCATTTGTTTTTTGCTGCCTGGTATTATGTAAATAGCACTATTGATTATAGCTCCTCAGCTGTTTGATTAAGGCAAAGTGGTGCGCCTCATGATAGGCGTTCCTATGTCAACCTAATGGTGTGTTGCTAAATAAAGTCACCTGGCCAATCAAAGAGAGCTCTGTGGGGAGGTAACACAATAGGTATCATGTTTGGTTTGATGTATGCTAAAGGACAGCATTAGTTTGTAGAAAGTAGAAAACTACGCCGACAATCTATGTATTCAAATTGTAAGGATATTTGACTGAGTAAAAAGAAAGTCATCAACTAAATATAAGATGCTGCTTAACAATCTATAACAATCAAGGACAAAGTCAGAAATCTATGCATTATTAAAATGTTTATTTAGTTTCAGATTTTGGATGATAATGACTATTTCAAATATTAGATGATCATTGAATTATCAGTACCTAGTAGTGAGTTGTCTTGTCTCCCTGCTGAGTGCTGTAACCAAGCAATGAGATGGAAAACAGCAAACACAAATGCGGACTTTGCACCCATTCCCCCCACCCTCCCTCTCTCCTACCCTCTGTCTGCCACCAGGAACCCATCTCAATGGAATACAAATTCACCCATGAATGGAAAGACAAATGTTTAGCCTTGGATAGAAATGGAAAGAGAAGGGTGGGGGCCTCGCTGTAAAAGGCTGAGAGATAATTTAATAAGACAGCACTTCTGAACTGACTCACATGGTCACTGTTTGCTCCTCCTATCCTGCACACACAGATGGACTTTTGGAGCAGTCACAGGTGACGGCTTTTCAACACACACAGGATACCTCATGGAATAATATGTCTTAAAGCTTTTGTCAGGTTCCCAATTGCTGTTGGTTGATAAATGATGCTGCCAAGCAGCCCCCCCTCCCCCAAACTCTGCAGTCCTGTTGTGGTGTTCATAATTAGAACTGCTGACACGCGAGGAAGGATGGGAATGAATACATGCATGGCTGAAATCAAAAGGCCCTTTCACACTGACCACAGAGCTGCAAATTTGCCTGTATTTTTTGTGGCTCAATCTGAGGTTTCAGACAGAGTGATAGAGCAAATTGGGGGTCAATATTGGCCCGGCAATATTCCTCCTCTGAGGGTACACTTATTACTGCCTCCACTGCTATGTGAATCCAAACCGGTAATGTCCCGGCTTGGTGTGAGGTGGGTGGAGGTGTCGATGATGATGCAAACTTGCTAACATTATGCTCGCTCGTTCTCCTGCATCAAACACCTCAGAGAATGTCGACACCAACGCTGCTAGCAGCCAGAATGGCAAACTGCTGTTTTGAAATTTACAGACTATCTCAGAGCTAAATATTCTTCCAATGCATTGTCACTTCAGCAAGATGAGCTGGGGAGCCACTGAGATCAGGGAGCTGCTAACCATCACTGGCAAGAGGACCGTGGATAACCACCTCACGGGACTGTTAAGGATGGCTTGTTGTATGAAAAGGTCACAGAGGAGCTTGGTCGATGTGGCTATCACCGGATGACGGAATTTTACCGGCAAGCTGAAAAACTTACGAAAAAAGTACCACCAGGTCTGTGACCACAACAGCAGCGGTGGTAAAGGGAGGTTGAACTGGGACACTGCGAGGTTTGCCAGACTGTCATAGGGCAGAATATTCCCCCGACGCATATGTTGTACGTTGCCATTCACGCGCAACTTCGTACAGCATGTCATGTCACATGTTTACGCCCACACAAGTGGCGGCTAAAGAGAGATGTCTGATTGCACCTATGTCACATGTGTAAGCATGCATCATCAGGTGTCAGCATAGCAGAAAGTGGATAGTATACCCCTACACAGCCCACCGTAAACTCAGAGTCTGCAATCGAGCTGTCATCGTCATGTTTTTGTTTTGTTTTGTACATTAATCTGAGTCTGGGACTGTCACTCATCAACTTAAAAACCTATATAATTGTGTTTGGATGGTTTTATTTCTTCTGATAATCATTCGACTTGATTAGCCTGTGAAATGTAATTAACACTGGAGACAGGCTAGGTCTTCTTCATACCAGACATGTAGGTTGGTTGGAGAGGGCAGGACATCATATGTGGCTCGAATGATGGAACTTAGCCTATTAGACTCCATGCTCCACAGCTCATTCCATGTGATTTGCCTTGTCTTCACACAATAAAATATAATGTAAAACAGAAAAACAGATGTATTTGAATGAAATAATTCAACACCAAAAACTTAAATATTCAAATTCTTTGTAAATTATGCATTGAAAAGTAGTTTCCAATGCATAATTTACAAATAGTTTGAATACCAAAATAGTGTGTTGCAATCCTAGGGAGAATTTTGAGGTGCTTGCCCTCTGGAGTTTGAGTCTTATTTTTGAGTAACAATCATAGTCAAGTGATTTTGAGTCACACCAACAGATTTAGCCAAATGTGTGACCTGAGATAAATGGAACTAAATAAAGAAACTACAACTCTACTATCAGAGCTACAATAGTTTATCGTTCCATGGTAGTATAGTGTAGCAACTTCATTACTTAATCCTTCAATACGGAACTGTCACATTAAAGTTAAAAATTATAATATGAATATGAGGAATATCCCCTCTGAAGCAACTCTTCCATGCACACAGTAAGTGCACAGCTGTTTAGAAGAGGCCTCTGTGATGCAGGGAAACAGTTAATAATATTGTTTGTAATATATATACCCCCAGTTCAACTTCTTTTACAGAAACTCATATTACTACTGCACCCCCCCCCCCCAACTATTCATACAATGGTGTGCAGATAGGCTTACATTTATAGGAGGAGCTGACCATTTAATTGATTGATGGGTGAAAGGAGGAGCACTTGGTAGGCAGAGGTGGATTTATCTGCTTGTTTTTCAGGTCTGTTGCCCAGGCACTGTCAATCAACCCTCCTAAAGGTCTCCTACTGAAGGTAGTAGAAAGCCAGCATGAGATGAGAGGACATCATGCAACTTTCTTGGAGGCTCAACCTGTCACCAGGGCCAGTATATGAGATTTACTGAGCCAGTGCTGTCTCAGATGGCCTACGATAGGATGAAATGAGTAATGATGAACCTCAGGATCGATTGTCTTTGTCAGGCAGTCTGAGTAGAATATGTGCACCATATTGTCACTTTTATCATATCAGCCATTTATTGCTTTCGCATGATATTAATTAGTTTTTCAGCTTTAGAATAGGTGGCTTTAAGAGTTTCCCAGCAATATTTCACTTGGTCAGCAGTGTGCACAAAGCTGTCTCTATGTTTTCACACGCCTTTTTAAAATGTCATTATTGCCATGTTTTGCTCATTGATCTATTCCATGACATTGAAGTCTTCACTGATCTGAAGACACATATTGGTCTCACTCTCGCTCCAGAATTGTTTTTTGCCCTGCTGTACTGTGCCAGGGCTGCCAAATTGGTAAGTACAGAAACCAAATAAGCCACCAAGATTTCTTTTAAATTGAACATGCACAGACATAAAATAATAGTCTCTGAAGGCGCATTTTCTGATTCACATTTTTTCAAGACCCAGTCATTTTTAGTAACCGGAATATAATGATTGGGTTATGGTAGTTGTCTATATGGCTCTTATGCCAGCCGAACATTTTCATTTTCAGATTAATTCAGGAATATGGTGTGCATTTAAATGTGATCATTTTTTCTACACGTTAGAGGAGCAAACATGAATCATCTCCATGTTTTAGTGTGGTATTGAGTACAGCAACCCATTCAATTAATGGCCAGCTTTATTTTTTTCCACCTCTATCTGAGTGTGGATGTAGACTTAACACATTTAACGGGCTTGGAGCATCTGTTTATGAGGCATTTATCATGGCTACAGAACAATCCAGGCTGTCAGTGCGTCAGTTTTGGTGAGCTGTGGAAATATATCAGAACTCCTCCAGTCTGCCACAGATGACACCCCCCCCCTCTCTCTCTCTCGCTCTCCCTCTCCCTTTCTCTCTCACACACACACTCCCATTCTTTAGACAGGTGGGATGGGAGACTAGAAAGCACAGTCAAGTATACAGTAAAGAAAAGTGTTTTCTAGTTGTATGTCATTACCAATGTTCACCCCCTTTGCCTTCAATTTATCCGGTGCATTTTACTGTTACCTTGGTCATTTTAAGAACAAATGCTTTTTTCACCATTTCTTAAAATATATTTTCCGCTCACAACCGTTTTTCTCACCATGGTTTCTATCAAGTAAAACCACCACCTTTATTGATTTTTTTGGAGGAAACAAGAGTATCCCCAACGGCTGCCTTTTCATCCTTGGAAGACAGATTACCTGTCATTTCTTAATGCAGCCAAGTCTAGCCTCTGGTGTCATTGTGAGAATGTCTACAGTGCCTCACTGCACTACTCCAAGTGCTGCTGAAAGAGGGGATATTGTGATGCAGCTGTTTCACCTGCTGGTGCCCAGAGAAATGAGTATTGTCGTGTTATTACATATGGCTGTGCACCATCAATCCTGGTCTGGGAGAAATGCAAAAAGATCAGTAGTGAATTTGCTGTTGAAGCTTAAATCTACAGTTTGCCAAAAAAGCCATTATGATTGGAGTTTGATTTCTTTTTAATATTTGATAAACAGCAAAAGGCTTGTTTCAAGTGCTAAACAATTTTTTTTGAAAAGCCCATAACTGTAAATTCTGTCAGGATGGCCTATATTGTGACCTTTCAGCAGCAACTACACAGAGTACCAAGCTATCCCATATAATACAAAGTTTTCCTATTTTAGTGTTGAACATTACTGACACCACTAAGATATACTACAACAGCTGCATCACTAAAGTGCAGTAATGGACTGTAAAGTCAGTTTGGTCAGCTAATTAATAATGTTTCTATTCAATGGTTTCAGATGATTAAAAAGAAGGCACAACTGCAGGCAGCCCAACTCTGAGCCATTCTACAAGCATGGCAAAATAATGAGATACATCTGCCATAACATTATGACCACTGACAAGCGAAGTGAATAAAAATTTAATATGTTATTACAGTGACACCTAGTATGTTGGAGTGTAAGGATCTGAGTGACTTTGACAAGTGACTAGACTTGGTATGGTGTTTGGTGTCTGCAGAGGTTAGTACCTACCAAAAGTGTCAAAAGGGTCTAGGGTGCCAATGATTCACTCCTGTGTGTAGAGAAGGAAGGCCTCGCAGTGTTATAACTTTAAATGACCTGCCCACTGCTGCTTGATTAGTTCCTGGTTTACATCTCAGTTTGAGTGTAAAGTCAAGTTACCATTCTTTGATGTACATTTTAAAGTACCACATGCCATTGGAAAAGGTAGTGGAAAATAGTTTAAAAAAAAAAGACTCCCTTGAATTCCTTATAGTTTACTTTGAAGACTAAATTCACATAACAGGACATGGAACCCCCCTACAATGAATAAGGTCTGACAGAAATAAAAGCTTATTTCATGCCTTTTAGTCAGATTGAATCCGATTGTAATATACAGTAGAATTGTGATTTATTTTTTTTTACATTAAACTTAGGCATTATTACAGTATACATTTTATGTTTTTCCTTAATTAGGTCTAAATTCTTGCTTGTGTTGTACGTTGCTTTGGACAAAAGCGTCTGCTAAATGAAATTGTAGAATTGTAGAATTGTTAAAATGGAATTTGGACAAATCAGCAAACAAAGTGGTTTAGAAATCTAATCATTTCCCTTCCTGACAAGTTATCTGTCTTTTTCCCAATGACTGCTGAGCAGATGTAGCAGGTGATTTATCATGTTTGACCATGGTGCATCAGGTGTTAGCAGCCCTGAGACTCCTGGGAACAGCAGCTTGTAGACACGTCTCTGTCAATGCTGCCTGTACAGTTAAATTTAATGGACTGTTTCTACTCTGATCAGGGTCAGGTTTATTGCCCCGGATCTTACTGAACATCAGTATAGCAGGACACCTACTGAGAAGTCAAGACAAGTTCATTTTATTTGTATAGCGCCAAATCACAACAAAAGTTATCTCATGACACTACAACTAGAGCAGGTCTAGAACCACACTCCTTCAATGAATCTACACCAACAATTCTCCATCAGCAAGCACATCCTGCAACAGCAACAATGAAAACCTTCCTTTTAACAGGCAGGAACGTCGAGCAGATCAGGCTCAATGGGGACGGCCTTCTGCTTTGACCGGTTGGGGGGAAAGAGAGCAGGAGAGCAGGACAGAGACAAAGACAGATAATGGAGGAAGACAGATATACAGAAGGAAAGAGAGGGGCAGAGATCAAGGAGAGAAAGGGAAGAGACTGATGGACAGTCAGACAGAAGCAGGTGTTCTCTCAGGGATTGCAGGAGGAATAAAATTTGACTATTTACAAAGTATAATGGGGAAATTGTGAGTGCTGTCAAGCATTGCTTCAACATCCCTGTATGTCTGAAATGTACATGGAGATGTATTTTGGCCGGGTACTCATGCTTCTTCCCACTGTCCAAAGACATCAATTTGGGGACGAGGCTGATTGGATTCTCTAAATTGACCGTCGGTATGAATGTGAGTGTGAATGGTTGTTTGTCTCTGTATGTTGGCCCTGCGATGGACTGGCGACCTGTCCAGGGTGAACCCCGCCTCTCACCTTTTGATGCTGGGATAGGCTCCAGCCCCCCCGCGACCCTTACTAGTAAGGAATAAGTGGAAGACGATGGATGGATGGATTATTTTGGGAAACACTTGACAAGAATACGTCACATTTTCTTTTCCTCAACTCGCTTTTTGTTTCACGCTTGCCCACGCACAAACTCAAACAGTACCATGACACTAAGTTTTAAAACTGTTATGATTGCCTGTGATGGTGATGCTACTCATATACAGGGTCAGAGAGTGTGCTTGCTCGGGCTGGCATTATTGAAAGACAAAAGTTTCTTAGCCTGAGATATATTGAAATAGTACTTTAGACAACATTGTTAATCAATCTGAATGATTATTATGACTGTTGTTTTTCCTCATGGCAAAGACTTATTTCATTTGCTATTCGTCTCCTTGTCACTCATTAGCAGGATCCGACTGTCCACAAGGGTGCATCAGCAGATTCACGTAGCATACTAATAAAGTCTAAACAATAGGGGTGCAGCAAAATTGTCAACTCACGAAACAATACGAAATATAAAACATGGCTCACGATACAAAATAAACAAAATAAATACAAAACAAAATAAAATGCTCTTTGCTTTGAAAAAACACAATATTTGTATTTTTCCCTTATTTAGACTACAATGCAAATACAAACATAAAATTTCAATTAAAAAGTGCTTTGTTGTAAACATGAGGACAACTACATTCTTGAATGAAAAGGAAAACAAATATTCAATAATCCTCAGGGCTGCAGTCTAATCTAGATCTTTAATGTCTGACCTCAGTGAACTGTAATATTTAGCCTTCAACAGGTGCATATTCTTCTATCATGCTAGCAGTGCTCACCACAGTGTACGTGTTGTGTACCAGCATAGTTGGCACACAGTTTTTTTGTTTTATCCACAATCATCTCACCGTTGCCTTGTCTTTTACATGGGAAGCCAAAATAAGTCCACACAACTGATTTGTTTGATGAAGGAGCGTCCGCTACTTCTTCCACCTCGTCTTCCTCCTTGCTTCTTCTTGTTTTTCTCTGGCGTAGCTACAGTGTTCTTCTTCTTGTAGTAATATGTGTATACAGTAGGCAAGAGGGTCAAAAATCATCAGTGTTAGTGGTATGCGGCGCTGCTTCGCGTTAATCTTTTTTACATTGATTTTTATTTCGTGCGTCTTTGAATTTTATTTTGTCATTTTTTATTTTCGCGAAATTTTGTGATGCAAAATTTCGTAACATCCCCACTAAACAGACGTAGACCTATATTAAGGAATAGACTTCTGTAAAACAATTGTGCAAAGACATTTAATCAATGAATAATGACATCAAAAGAAATAACTTGAGGATATAAAATTGACCAGAGGGAGTGAATAAATTGGAAGGAAGGAGTGAATAAAATGGAAGTCTGTATCAATGGAACTTATTTATATATTTAGAAAAATATGTATCTACCTACATGTGACAACAACCCTAGCTTCTGAAGCATCCATGTTATGTCATTATGTGAAAAGGTTTCTGCAACATTGTGATTGCCGAGAGACAACAACATAGATTTGTAACTTCTGTGAAAAAAAATGTCAACATTGCATTGATGCAAATAAATTCCACTTTCTACCACAACTACCAAATAAACCAATAATGTTGATTATTACATCACGTCACTGTCTGTGTTTGGCAGTTCTTTGTGGCCATATGCAATTTCTTATGAATTTGACCACATGGCAAGGAGATGAGAAAACTTGGAAGGATGGATGGACAGACAAAGATTTCTTCATTTTACAGTAAGATGATGGAACAAAAATTGGATTTAAACACAAAAAATGTTTGTTTTCAATTCGACTGTTCTCGCTCTTTCTCTGTCTGTCTTTTTTTCTTGCTTTCTTCATGTCTGAATAGAGGGCTTCGAAAGATCCATTATGTAATACTTGGCATTTTAAAAAAGCACATTATAGAATACTAGGTTGTGCGTCAGGCCATAGACAGAGGCTTTGGTAAAGTTGAGAAACAATTAACAATGTTCTCTTAATCTCAGTCAATGTTCATTTCTAAAGATGTACTGTGTATTTTTGTCAGACCATTCAAAACATGTCAAGATGCATTTTTCAGTGCAGTACAAAACAAAATAACTCAATTTAAATTGAACTAATACACAGTGACTGAAACATAGTCCCTTTTATACTGCAAATATATTGATTAAGCTCACAAAATAATTTGAACTGCAACTTTAGTAAACATTTTACTCTCTTTTCATTTTTACCTATTTTTTGTTTTTTGCATTTGTTAAAAAAAAAAGATTCTAACTAAGGCAGCGCAATGGTGCAATGGTCAGCACTGTCGCCTCACAGCAAGAAGGTTCTGAGTTCGATTCGCGGCTCAGGCACGGGATCTTTCTGTGTGGAGTTTGCATGTTCCCACCGTCCAAAGACATGCAAATGGGGACTAGGCTGATTGATACTCTAAATTAATCATAGTTGTGACTGCGAGTGTGAATGGTTGTCTGTCTCTATGTGTTGGCCCTGTGATGGACTGGTGACCTGTCCAGTGTGTACCCCGCCTCTCGCCCGTAGCCGCTGGGATAGGCTCCAGCCCGACCCTATCCCGAATCAGGATAAGCAGAAGAAGATAGATGGATGGATTCCAACTAAACTATTCAAAAGCTATCTATAATTAAAGGTCCACTCGATGCATCTGCACAAATTGCAACTGGCTCGGTTTTACATAATTTACTCTTCTAATTTCTCAAAATGTGCATTCATGAAAGAAAAGAAAGTGATGTTGGCTGTTGTTCTGCTGTTTCTTAGTCTGTCACGACATGTTTATTAATAAGTAAGACTTTGAAAGAATTAGGCTGGCATTCAGCTACATATTTACACAAAATACTGTAAAAACCCCAGCTATGATATATGCTCTGATAATGCTTTATATTTGTACAAAGAAGACTGCAAAAAAAGGACCAATAATGGCATATTCTACATGCCTTGATTGGAAAATGTGTATGGCACAAAAACGCAGTTATTATTCATAGGTGTGTTTCGGGCATGACATCAATCAAACACATCGAGTGGCACATGTCATTTCCTTTACAGCCTGAGTTTTGCGTTGCTATTTCAATGCCACATGCATTTCAAGTCAGGAGAAGTGAGCGCTTCTCATCTGAAAAATGGACCTCCTGGAGCATGTGTATATGTTTATATAAGGGAGTAGCAAGAATGCTCCAAAACCATTGAGGGGGAAACAGGCTTTAGAGGAGTAGGCTGCCAATGTGTCCATGTTGTCGAGCATAAGAAGACCTCATTGGTGTGCTGCGAATCAACTCATCTGATTGATGGGCACTTTGAATATCACTTCACACATCAGGTCATTGACTAAAGACCAGCCTCTTTTTAGTCCTAAAATAGCAATATGCCATAGTTACATCAGACAATGCCTCATTAACATACTTCAGCACCTGCTGGCACAGACAGAGCACAAGTTAATTTGCTCGTTAAAGGGTGAGGGGGCTTGGCGTGAACACAACATTTGCGCTGGATTGAAACTAGCAATGACGGTTGTGCTTTCCCAAGTGCCAGCTTGGGCCAATGCTTCAAATAGAGCCCTAGATATCTACCTTGGCTACCACATCAGTGTTGCACCTACTGTAAATTAAATATTTTCAGCAATACTTTATGGGTGCATGTCCTTGTAAAAAGAGAGTGTGGCTTTACTGCACTTCAACAAAACTAGGTCATAAAAATTATCATTCAGACGCATCTGAAGGCAAATACACTGACTGGAAGGGATAATTAAAGTTAAGTCTCCGTATAGGTGCAGAGCTAAGAGAAATAATTGCTTCGTAGGCCTGAATGAATTGATCGGCAGAACTCAAATGTTGCGTTTGCTGTAGACACACATGGGAGTACCTATTCCCTTCCATCCCGTCATGGAGGCTTATTGAATGGAACAGTGCTGCATATTGACAGCTTTGTGCCACCACTAAAGCACAATCACAAAAAGGGAGATGGGTAAATGATGTTAAGATTACGCCACCAACACATTCACTGTTTTATTGTCAATATTTAGACCTACCATGTGGTTTGGATTGATCTTTTTTGAAGATATGTGCATTTTCATGTATATTTAAAAGTACTACGTTGATAACTAGGAATTTAAAGCCAAAACTAGTTCTAGTGACAATACTGTCGTGGTAGTTTAGGTTTGCACACAACCCTGAATGTAAATTCTTCTCTTTCTTCCTCCTGACCTTTTAGGATAGTCTGACCACACACACACATACATACACACACACACACAAACTTCTTAGTGGCTGATTCACTAAGTCTGCCTTTAATCAAACAAGGGTGGCCTTTTTAAAAGCTGAAAGATGCCAAGGCACTCATCTTCTATAAAGTTAAATGCCTTTATTTTGATGGGCAAAGCATGAATAAAACACTTTGACGCGTTTTGGCTAGAAGCCTTCGTCAGGAAGTGAACAGTCTCTGTTGTGGCAAGCTGAGTTAAAAGACAATGAGTGTTCTCAGGTGTGTAGCTGGGACCAATCAATTAGCCAATGGCAAACTACTTAGACCAAGGTAAACAATCACAGAGATATCATAAGTGGTCAGCAGGGGGCCTCACTGAAAAGTATCTACACAAAGATATGACATATCATGAAACATGAAAACATATACATGGGCTATACATATACATAAGCATTAGTCAAAGAAAATGGCAATATTCCTACTCTTCAGTGAGACCTGGATAGAGAGTTGCTTTTAATCTAAAAATCCAATGGCTCTCTCACTGGTTAAGTTGTCTCAATCTATTACCCCCTCTTATAGTTTGTGTATATGATCATTACCTATAGCCCTTAAGATGGAAGGGTCACTTTTATGTTGGTCTTTGAAATGGCGAGCCTTTGGATAGTTATCATTGTTTATTCTAATGGCATATTTGTGCTAAGAGACTCTATCTTGCAGTCTGCGCTTAGTTCTGCCAATGTAAAACACATTGCAGAGTGGACATTCTAATTTATAAATTACAAAAGTTGTTTTACAATTGATAAAATGCTGTATGTCATATGTCCTTTTTCTGTGTGTATCTTCAAAAGTTTTACATTTGATTATACTGGAGAAGTGATTACACTACCCACATTTGAAACTGCCCTGTAGTTTCCTTAACAGCCAGGTGTTTTTAGAGGGTGCTGGCAAATAGCTATGGACAAGTTTGTCACTTAAAGTAGGAGCATGTTTAAAACTGAAAATCGGAAGTTCTTGAAAAGCATTTCCCAGAGACACATCGCACTGTAGTAAATTCCAGTTTTTTCTAATGATGTTCTTAATACAGTGTGCTTCTGTGCTAAACCTGGTAGAAAAGAAAACCCTTCCAGAGCTTTGTGTAGAGTTCCCACATGTTAACAGGGCTTGTCGGTCTAAGTTCTTAGCTCTATGTTTGGTATTCTGGAGGGTTTTCTTTTTGTAGCCTCTTTGAATGAATCTTCTTTTCATTTCTGTTGCCTTTATCTCAAATGTATCAGGTTCATCGCAAATCCTTCTAAGTCTCTGGAATTGACCATAGGGTATGTTATCCTTTAGATGTTTTGGGTGAAAACTTTTAGCATGCAAGATGGTATTGCAAGAGGTTGGTTTCTATAGATAGTGGAATGTAAAAAACCTTCATGATCCTTGTGTATCTCCAAATCCAGAAAACAAATCCTATGTTTGTCAAATTCCAGAGACAGTTTAATGTTTTCATTAAGGCCATTAAGGTAATCATGAAAAGCCAATAGTTCTGTTTCAGATCCGGCCCATGGGAGAAGTACATCATCTATGTACCTCCCCCAATAGATGATCTTATTCAGGTAGGAATTAGTAGTAGAATCAAAGATGAAACCATGTTCCCATTTACCCATATATAATCCTGCATAGGAAGGACTGTAACAGGCTCCCATCGCGCATCCTTTAGCTTGTTTGAAAAGGCGATCTTGAAAGATGAAAACGTTGTTATTTAAAGTCCATCTTGTCTAAAAGGAAATGTACAGGGGGTGTCTGTTTGTAGTTGCTCACATAGAAAGAAATCTAGTGCTTCCAGCCCTTCTTCATGTACAATTGAGGTATAAAGTAACTCTACATCCATGGTCACGAGTAGAGTATCGTGTCCTATGTTGCCTAGTTCCTGGATCTTATTAAGGACAGCTTTGGTGTCTTGTATATATGCTGGAAGCAGAGGTAAAATGGGTTTGATAAAATAATCTATATATTTTGAGACGGGTTCTGTAAGGCTGTCAATACCTGAAATAACTGGTCTACCTGGGGGAGTTTCCAAGTTTTTATGTATCTTAGGGAGAAGATAAAAACATGCCAGTTTAGGGTGCTCATTGAAAAGTTATTTACATTCACTGTCAGAAATCCAGCCATTTTTTTGTGCTTCTGTCAGCATAGTTTTTAACTTGATTTTTTGAACATCTATAGGATTGTGTTTCAAAATTTCATCGTAAACTGGATTGTTCAGTTGTCTGTTTGCTTCTTCTATGTATTTATCTTTTCCCCAAACAACTACAGCTCCTCCCTTGTCAGCTCTTTTAATTACCAAATCTTCATCTTTCATCATCTGTTCAAGTGCACTATGCTCATGTCTCGTTAAGTTGTTGTATTTAGGTCTATTTTGCCGTTGTTGGTACAATTTATCCACTTCAGAGTCCACTTTCTTAGTAAAGGTACTCAGAGTAGCATTTACAGTTACAGGACAAAAAGTAGATTTAGGTCTAAAAGGAGTCCCTTGTGGAGTCTTACCAACCGTGTCTATAATAGTCTTTGAAGTTTGGCTGTTCATACTGTACCAGGCTCTAAGATGCAAGTTCCTGTAGAACCTGTAGAGGTCAATCTTGTAGTCAAATTCTCTTGATAAGTAGGTTGATGCCAAAGATAAGCCCTTCGATAGTACATCAATGCAGCTTTCAGATAATGGTTTTCCTGATATATTGATTACGGTGTCCCTTTGTGACTCCTTGTGGTGCGACTGCTGGTCTTCCTTTTCCTTTTCAAGGGTGGCCTTTTGTTCCTTTCTTTTGTCTGGACTTGTCATGGTTCTGCCTAGCTGGTATTTAAAAACAATCATGGTGAGACTAGCAATTAGCTCCAGGAATCCCATTGCTGGTTTATTTTCAATGTTGACTTTGTCTGCAAACAGAATACTGATACTACAGTCTTTTTTTCCTCTTTTTTTTTCCAAGGCAGCAATCACAAGAGGACCAACAAGTACTTGAAACAGATGGCTACTTTTTTATGTTGCTTTGTGACTTATGAAGTCCTGCTTTTGGTATAATCAACACTAAGTATTCGTTGCAGTGATCAGGCCCATTATTTTTTCCATTTTACATTCTGCCTTTCATACCTTAGTATAACAACAGCTCTCTTTCTGTGATTTTATCATGCATTTAGGCCACTGGAAATTTGAATAATTTCTATTCTGGAATGCGCACTTCCAGGAAATGTGTTCTGTTTCTGCTGTTAGAATACAGAAAAGTTAACAACCTTGTCATCTCCTGCATAAACATGGGGACAAATTACAGCTTAGGAAGGAACTATTTCCACTGATTTCTAACACCGACATCAATTCTAAAGCTAGCTGTATGGCAAAGACAAATGCACAAAAGAAAACTATTGTTTGACGTCATAATCACCTGCAAGTAAAGTTTTGGTAACACAGTGCCTGTGCTAATGCTAATGCTAATCTTTAGCTGGTATTAGTTTTTTTTTGTTTGTTTGTTTTTTTGTCTATTAACATATTAAACCATTGCCCCTTGAGTTTTGTAAATGAGCCACCATAGTGGAAATGATGTTAAGTTCTTATTGTCCTTCAAACAAACATGACACATAGCAAATAGCAAATCACCTTTAGATGTATCTTTTGAAAACAAATATGGAAGGAGTTTTCTTCTGTGACTTAGCTGAACCCTGCTTTGTCTGAGTTGCAGGTAGGACAGCCTTTATCAGTACACAACTGCTAGTCAACTGTTGTGAACTGTTGGCTTAAGCCCTTTCGTCCTAACTTGAGTCTGTCTTTATGCACACTGAGAAACTGAGTGCAGTAAATGAAAATGTGTGTGTGTGTATGTGTGTGTGTTGCAGCCTGCTCGCTGCAGCCTTATCCATTTAACCCCCCCCCCCCCCCCCCCATGGGGCCAGTGTTGTACTAAATAATGGTGTATGCTCACAAAGGTTAAGCATTGAGTCAGAAGCAGTGATGACAGGTACTGTTGACTCATTGGTACCAATGAGTCTCTGTCAGGCTGCTGTGAAGCTCGGTGCTGTAATTGAGACAACTGAAGACATACTGTCAGTCTTGATACTCAGTGGATATTATTGCATATATTTGCAATTTGTTTTAATTTAACTCTTTCTCTGTGTTGCTTTCCAGCATACAGTGTTGAAGGTCTTGATGATGGGTTTACGGTGATGTTTTGACTGTAATCTTGCTTTTTGCAAAACTCTTGGTTGGTGTACAACTGTTCCTCATAAACAAATTGACTGATCTTCACCGTTCCTCATACATAATGGATTTTAGCTCTGCAGCTTTTCTTAGTGTACATTGCAGATGAATTCCTCTTCTTTTTTAATGAAATTGCTCATGTCCTAAATTCAGTGCAACAATAAAGAGACTTTCTTCTGCTGGAATGGAAACATTTACAGTACAGCAAAGAGCTTCAGGGGCCTTTTTCCTGAAGACACTGTGTCTCTTGTAGGAATATTTGAATCCCAGAATCAGCTTAAGAAACACAATAGAGAAAGTTGAAAAGGAAGTGAATGGGAGGAAGAGCTTACAGCAGGTCTTTGTTGTAGGACTTTGTGCTAGTTATGGATGAGCCCAACCAATTCCAAGGTCTAAAAAGTTTTCTACAGATTTCAAGATTAAAGCTCACAAAAGAGTCTGCAAAACTTTTTTTTTCAAAAACACTGTCGGTGTATGAAATATGTAATGAGACTTCACAATAAGGGTAAGAGTGCTGAATAACTGTTACTAAGCATGATTAACTACACACACACACACACACACACACACACACACACACACACACACACACACACACACACACACACACACACCAGAGCTTTGGGGTCAGGTGCTTTGCATACTAGCAGAATGAACCTGATCCACTCCTCTGACCTTAAGCCTAGGTGTTTAAGCAGAGACCTACCAGACACAGTAGCTGGTTTAGTATTTCTGCATGCATGTTTCCTGTTTACCCAGTACATCTACTGCACAGCAGTACTATACATGTACTTGTCACAATTAACGGTCCCTGGGTGAAAAAAGATAAGATGCAGCAAAAGCAGAGAAATTGATTTCCTCATTGATGGATGCCGGCAACCCTCACAAAGCTTTTGTGAGGATATATCTCTCATTGCTTTCATACGGTAATTTTTTTTCTGATAAATACCCCAACATAATCCCCTTTTATTTCCTAAAGAGCTCTAACAAAAGAACACCTGAATCCTTCAATAGGTGTGCATCCTCTTTTAACAGTGTCAGAAAAGCAATTCCCCACAAATGGTAGATATGAAATTGTAATCCTGCTGGAGACAAATGGTATATGGTGCTGCTCTGAATTAGAAATGAATCCAGAAGGGCTTCGGTTCTGCCTTCTTGCCCGAGTGTGATTCAGACAGTCTGCCATGAGCTGGATACCTCACATAACAGATGGAGGCACACACACATACTCAGTCATACAAAATCAATGAGTCTGGCAGATTCCAGTATGTTAGGATCATTACAGTCTGATATATTTTTTTTTGTTTTGTATGTATTC
The DNA here is from genome assembly GCF_037954235.1 of Aulostomus chinensis. NCBI lineage: Eukaryota > Metazoa > Chordata > Actinopteri > Syngnathiformes > Aulostomidae > Aulostomus > Aulostomus chinensis. The sequence continues at coordinate 23,765,814 of NC_141341.1, read as the reverse complement.
TGTTTGTATGTAAACTGTAAAGTCATTTAATATTACCACTGGAACAAGTGGATGTTTGGCTTCTTTACGGTATGTTAATTTGACGATAATTGTAGTAGTAAACAATATTCAGATCCCAATTGCTGTACTTTGCCTTTCAATGCCTCACTGTTTGGTGGCTTGAATTCATGAAGACATATTTGCATATTTGGGCGACATCACTCAAACCTGCCAAGTAAGTTTAAATATAGCTTAACCCTTTTACCCAGTATACGGTATATGTTGTTATTTCCTTTATCTCATGACTGGCGAATGAATATGTTGGGGAGAGTAAGATTGTCGTGAATTGGATTTGTTGTTTTTTTTAAATTCAGATATTAATCAGTTGAAACAATAATCATGGCGAAGTGGGTCCCTTTTGGCTCTTCCATTTGTGTCAGGAAATAGCATTCAAATTTTGCAGATCACCTCAGCAAGATTTTCCACCTTTAGTAGACAGCAGTGGCTAGTTTCAGTGTCATGACCACCACCACTTTTCATTTAAATAAACAGAGAAGTGTTTGTGTTCAAGGCTGAACTGACAGAGACAAATTATTCATGTCACTAATTAATCAATTGGAAATCTGCCTAAAGTTAATTATCATGATCATCTATGTAATTTCAATCATGCACTACTCTAAGATAATCTTAGAGGCACATCTTCAGTCTTACATGAGTGTAGTTGAAAGACAGGAGCTACGATTCTGTATACTGTGCTGTGAATGTGACTGTGCTGCCTGTGCATGCGTGAGGTCTCCCCTCTGCAGTTAGCTGACAGTCAAAGACATTTTGATGTCATCCTGACCTGTGTGGCTGTTTACCAGATGCCCTCTACCCATCTGCCAGTCTGAGTTAGTCTCCTCTCTCATTGCACATGGAGATGAGTCACTCATCCTTATGGCACTTCAGAGAGAGAACCTGCAGACAAATGCAATACTGTTATTTTATTCACACACACACACACACACACACACACACACACACACACACACACACACACACACGTATGTATTTAACAGCCAGTTGAATGATGGGGGGGTGAACACAGAGTGTTTACATTTTTTGAAATTAATGTATTTGAGGAAATGTTAGATAACAGAGCATTGTTGAGTTTTTTTCTCTAGTACATAAAGAATAGATCAATGAAATTAATGTCTATAAATTATCCTCTAGTAGACATGCTGACAGAGAAATACTTGTAATACAAAGAGCAGGAGAGCACAGTATCCTGTTCAAAATCTCCTCAGAAACCTCCTTAGAATACGCAGCTGCACGTGTACAGATGGAACTGGTGCAGCTGTTAAAAAGACTCGCTCTGTTTCACTTGGCATGTATGCTGAGTGTCTTTTAAATTGGCACTTGTGCCTTCTTCTCTGCTTCCTCATCCGCCACACTCATAGGTTTGTTATAGGATCCACAGGTTGTGACTCAGTGGGGTCATTATTGTGTTATATATCTACTTAATGCAACATTAAAATTTTAATGGTGTGTTATATTTAGTTGGAACCATAATTGACCAATTTGCATATTTTAACAGCAACAGCTGTGGAATATCCCACCGTCCTTGGGGCTTGCCCACAGCATATGTCTCATGAAGGTAAAGCTGGAGTCATGAAGTGATATTGCAACCTACTCATACAACTAACTCACAATATTCCCTGGCATTCAGGAAAATAACGAAGTGCATCACTATGAAAAGTTTATATCTATATCTATATAAATCCATATGTATATATGTATATCTATATGTATATCTATCTATCTATCTATCTTTCTATCTATCTATCTATCTATCTATAGATGTGTATAGCCATAGAAAAAAAATGTATAAATGTAATTTATAAGCACACTGTCCAGTGTTATCTGGATCTTCTTTGATTTGACCTACTGCTGCTTTACGGTAGCACCGACCAGCTGGTGCATTCAGTTGAAGCTGCCATGCAAGATGCCAACCTATGCATCAGGAGCAATTAGAGGGTTCAGTATCTAGGTGTCAGTATCTTGGCACATTGACACACTCTGAAGATCATGCCAGTGACCTTTTGGTTGCTAGATGGTCACTGAGCCACATCACTGATGTGTCAGGATGGCTGCTATGAAAAGGGTCTATCTTGCTGTCAAACCTGCATGAATTGCTCAACAAATCAGATGGGAGGAGCATTTGGAGGTTTGGAAACAGGATGGTTTGGGAAAAATCCAAATTGAATTCAAAACAGCTCTGTAGCCAAGCCATATAAGTCACTTCCTGTCAGCTGTCATGCACTGCTGTGTGAATATGGGTTTGTCTGTATTGTTTACCTCTCTCATCTTTACATGCCATGCATGAATATGCAGTATTAGTTCTTGGCAGCTGATGAGTTCCAGTGAAATATCCTTGTCATGAACTGAGCCAGAGTTCTGTTCACTGTCAAGTGTTTAAAATAAATACCAGTCTCTCTGTATTTTATCTCATTAATAAAGTTTTTTTTTAATGTTTTTCCCTCAAAATCTCTAAACACAATGTATTACAAATAAGTCTTTTCAGATAGAGTTCCTTATGGGCCATTCCTCGTGTATAAGCAACTAGGAGCCCAGTTACAGCATTGTTAGTTGCTTCGATGTTACCAAGCTGATTTACTTGCTGTGCATTTTAAACATCAGATGGAATTATTCACCCCATTTTTGAGAGTGCTTGGGAAAACACATGAATAATGTAACAGCACTCAGTGGCCATGGTGGGCCTTAATGAGATTTTTGGGAAGATTGCCCCTACTGAGTCATCCTGTCTGAGAGGACAATCAGGGGAAGAAAGAGTAAAGGTGAGCTAGGGTTTCAGGTGTGGGTTTTAAGTCCTAGTCCTAATCCCAGTCATGGTAGGGGCTAAAATGTAAATGTTGGCACAGGAGCAATGCCTGGAGTAGCCTTCCTGATGGCCTAATACTGAAGGCTAATCTGATGCTTTCTAATAGCAGACAAATCATCAGGATGAATTATTTCAAAGGAGGGATATCTGGCTGCTCCCAGAAACAGTTTAATTCCTCTTTCAAAGTTTCCTCCAATGGTGGGTCTGCTGCAGTTTTAATTATCGCAATGTAATTCTGACATGGCCCACTACTTTGCTTGGCAGATTTCTTTTTCATTTCTTCAAGAATACGTAGCAGCAGGCAACAATGGCTGAAGAAAATCTTCAATCAAAACAATCAGTTACATTTGATATCATAGATTTTTCTCACAACTGACAAAATTTAACAAAACGCGCTATGAAATAGGAATATTTCAACCATCTCTCATTTTAAAGGATTAATCAGGATTTTTCTACCCTTATTTCCCCCTTTGTCTGGGTCACAAGACAGCATATATTCATTCTATGGGTCCATTGCCAATGATAGGCTCAAGCTGACAACATCATGAGAAGGATTTCTGCAGAGACAATCAATCATTCATGCCAACAAGTATCTCTATGTCTTTTGATATAGAATGCTATTTAGTGATTGTTTTAGTCATTCTCGTGCCATTATTTCATGTGTAGTGATGGCAGATAAACAAAATAAGCAAATAACATTCCATCTACCCTGCCTTCAGCAGCTTCTCTGCTCTGACAAAAGTATTTTGTCTAGAGGGAAAAAAAAAACTATTCAGAGAAGGATGTGTTCTCCTCTTTGACTGGCAGTAGGGGTGACTCTGCTGCATTTATCTTGAATAATTTGTGTTAGAATAGTCCAACAGTAAAGAATGAAAGGTTGGAGTCTCAGCTATAAGTAAATATCTTTTCATGCACATACTGGAAAGAAAAAGTTTTCATAATAATTGTGATGTTGTGCATTTTTGCCAGTAAACCCCATCATTTAAAAAAGAAGGAACAAGAAAATAAGTCAAACAATACTAAATACTAAAAACAATAAGAGTTGATCGAATATTAACCATTGGGCCCCCACATAGCAGTCTGTTGTGCTGCCTACCAACATGGGGTCTGTTGGTAAGGGTTCTCATCTCAAACTTGGTTAGGCATCTGTACAGATATTGGTCCTGTCTGGAGATGAGAAGCTGGATGACTGTATGTGTCCTGTTGTTGCAGCAGTGCCTCCTCTTCAGTCAGGGTTCCTGTTTGGGATGGAGGCAAACAAGGGGTGTCAGAGTGATCTTGCATGTGCTAAGTCATCCTGGTGAAAATCTTGCTGTCAAGTGAAAAAAATCCAATTGACAGCAACCAGGACAGCTTGGTATGGCTGAATTGGTGGAACTATTAGGGAGAAAAAGTAGATTCAAAAAAAGAAAAAAAAACATGTAGAACCTACATACATGTAGAACCTCTGTTGTGTATTATTTTTTCATGGCTACCTGATCACTGTGGTGTCTTTTTTGACAACGTGCAGCACTCAAATGAGAGACTGCATAGAAATGGAGAAAGAATCACCTCTTTAAAGGTTTTTTTTTTTTTGATTTGCAACAGGACTGTCAACTAACCTAAGTAAGTAAAATCCCAAGACCTGCTTCTCTAAGATCAACAAAAACCAAAGAGCATAATTTACTCAGGCAGCTTTAACAGTCTCACTACTGTAATCTAGTGGTGCAAAGATAGATACATGTCCCTGTGTTCTACTGATGTCATGGTCTTTGCTTTTCATAGTTACATGTAATCAAAATGGCTATTTCACCTATCGCTCTGTGCTAATAGCACTGGGATTGTGGGGCATCTCAAGCTTCAACACACAAATATTAGATGGTAAACATACTAGTGAAGCTCCAGATTTTAATTGTTGTTTTAGCTGTTCGAAAGGAAGAACCATGCTTTGGCTGGCTTCCTAATCACAGCAGCATTGCTCAAATACCCAAATCTTCTTTGATATGGTTTAGTTATTCCTTCCTTCCTTCCTTCCTTCCTTCCTTCATTCATTCATTCATTACTCCTTTCTTAAGTCATTCATTCATACTTCTTTCCTGGGCTTGTTCACAATTAAGTGTTTTCCTGTATTGCATTTGTTGATTTTATCTTTTAAATATATTGGCTCAGTCTGGACTATATCCCTACGATAAAATGAAGATAAAGAGGAGAGAGCATTTTAGTATTCTTCATAAGTGCATATAGAAGAATCACCACAGGGAAGAGCCATGGAACGTTTTCTTGATTAGATGATATTATATGCCTGTAGGTTTGTGTGAGATAGGGCAACTCATGTCATAGGAAACTCATGACTCTCGCCACATGGCACTTGTTTTATTGGAAGTGAATATACATGTTTGTTTATTAGAGCCATGTAGGAAATATGAATTCCATTTTGCACATGTTTTGTCCTACACAACTCTGTTATTGGAAAAGGAAGACCATAAACTCTGTTGTGATTTGACTAAATTTACTTTGATTCCAATTTTTCTATTCCTCAATGTCAGCAACATCTGTATAGCCTCAAGTCTCGCCTCAGACCCACTGACCCCAGCCTTCCACATAAAACTCAAACAGTAGCTCAACAGTGCACAAGTTATTTCATCAATTTAAATCTGATGCAAAGTGTAGGTTGGTCAACATTTAAGACCACAGGCAACTTTTTTTGGTTCAACTTTTGCCTTCATCATGTACTTTATTAATATAAGTATCAGAAAGTCTGTTACACTATGTCTTGTGTTTAATGTTTTATTTTACTTTGAGAACATAAATCTGTTTCATTCTCTGCACTGTTTTCATTTTGTCTTTCCTTTATGACGCGCTCTGTCATGTAGTTTTTGTTTCATATACACTTTGACTGTGCCAATCCAGATTGGATGTGCAGGATATGGCAAATGGACAAGTTTGGCAGAAGATAGCTGAGGGTTATTAATGGGAGAAATGAAAAAAAAAATAACTGCCATAGTTAAAGCATCTTGAAACTAGTACTCATTACATAAGCAGTCATGCCTTTAGGAAACCCACTAAGTGTAAGCATATTAGGTTTGTAGGACAACTGAAGTAGTTTTTGTGATGAAACCAGCCACCTCACTGGTAAAGCTTGTGACATTTAGGGTGCACCGCCAAGATGGATTATTATTCTCAGTAGAAAAAAAAAATTACCCCACATTCAATTTAGTACACATAAGGACTATCAAATAATTAAACATTTGCTATTCTTCGTGTTGTATTTTAATAGATTTTGCCAACAGCTTTTGTAGTGTATGTGTGACAAGTGGCCTTGGAGCAGATAAGTCACCATCATCATCATCTCCTCTGTTAATGACACAGAAAGAGAAACATAAACACACAAAAACACATGCTTTGAGATTACAGACACACACATAGACTTTGCTGTTGGTTCAATCTCGTTGTTCTGTGCAATCCAAACAAATTGCACTCAGTACTTGTGGACTGTACAAATTATTACAAATTTATTTAGAGCCCAAATTCACAAATGTGTCTCTTTGTAGGTGGGCCTTAGCTCATGTCCAACATTATGTTCAGTCTATTCCAAGATCTGTCATTTAGGTGATAATCAGTTCTGTCAACAATAATACAATACATAAATGTACAATAAAAGTGTCCATGCAGGGGAGGAATTTTTCCAGACTTGGGGGAGAAAAAAAGGCAAACATCACTATTTAACCTCATTTGTGTGATACCAAGATCACAATCTAAGTTAAGCCTATTAGCATGCCAGCATTATTAATGCTAAACACAAAATATAGAAACTGGTGAAAATTTTAACGAATAAACCTTCAACATAAGAAATATTTTGGGGTTTTTTTGCAATTCATTTTGGGATATATACTGAAAGCATACATGAGAATATCACATTTTTTTAGTAATCTGTTGAATGCTTTTCCATTATTTCACTTGGAACCACAAATTTGAATGTCATGGTTATATTAGATATAATGTCATCATCTGACTCATTGACGAAGAAAAAAAAAAGTTTTTTCTTCTTGGCCAATGGTGCCATGACAGTAACATTACTAAAATAATACCCAGGACTTACAGGACTATGTTGTATGTGTCTGCTTTAATCGTTCTATCTTTTAAAGTGCTGTGCTCACAAGTCTACTGTAAGCTAACGTCATTGGGCAGTATCCCATGCAGGACTCCTATGTCCATAAAATTTACAGAAGAATAGATTAACATTAATTAATGAATTTATTAACTGACTCCTGCAGGCCATAAAAATGTCAAGTAACCACTATGCCACAGTATGTATGCAATTAGGTTTTACTCCTCATTTGCACATAGCTGTGTACATATGCTTATCAAGTAAAAGTCATTTCTGTGGAAACCTCTGTAATCTCTTATGTGGCTGCAGACCTCCATCTTCCATTTTGTTTCTTTGTTTCTTTGTTTGATGTTGAACACTCATTGAGTCAGTTTAAAAATTTTAGACCTAAGTCACAGAGTTAGGGATGGACTGTGGACTCCATGCTCGCTATAAAAAGCAAACAGGTAACGAGTTAGCAAGATAAGAGGCTTTGCCATCTCTGAGGACTAAATTAGCCTCTCACCCTGGGCTTGTTAACAAATGCTTCTTAAATATTTAGACCCAAACACATTACTACGTTCATTAGAACACCCAGACTGTTGTTTAATGATTTCAAATCATCCTCTATTATAACTGGGCTCACAGGTACTGTATGCTTCTAGTAAAACACAGCACTCATCATCGTCATTTTTTTCCCGGTTTTCCAATCACATTTTAGGGGTAGCGGAACAAATACCACTAAGACAAACATTGTACATCTACAAGTACTGAACAACAGCAATGACGCAGAATCAGATGACTGTACTCAATATGTTTCCTCACCCATAAAATCTAACACCCCACATCCTGCAAGTCTGTATTCTCTCCCTGTGTGATCAAGTCTTCATTTCACCCTGAGGTAGATGGTCGTGAGTACATTCTGTCATTCTTACTTTGAAGATATTCCAAAGAACTAAAACTGTGCTCTCCTTATATGTGCTGTATAAAGATTGCAGCTTGTTGTTTTAAGGAGAGCAATTTGTGCTTTTTTGTGAATATTGTGAATAAATCAAATGCAGTCTCAAGCATTGTATGAAGGATATTCCTAAAATACCAACAAAGGGATCTCAATATCATGTGAACAGAACAATGTTTGTTACTAACATACCATCATCTCCAACAGTCACATTGCAACTTGTGCTCTGTCAAGATTCACACCATGCTGGTGCTAATGATGATGGCAATCACAGCCCATAACCAGAGGCAAGTGCAGCTATTCTTAGAATCAACACTTTATGTAGAAGGGAGGAATGTGTCGTCGTTGGCAGCGTCTAGCTGCCTGTTCTTTTTTCTCACTTCATTAATCTGTTCATTTATTCAGTGGACCACTCCTAATCTAATTTCTGTCTCACGCATTCATCACACTGGCTGCTTTGCCTCCTTCAGTCTCTCCTTGTGTCTTAGTGCCTCTGTCTCCCTGTGATAGTCGTGAGAGCAGTCCTAGATATTTGTCATCACAAATGACGAAAAGAATAATTCATACATCTTCAACTGGGCCCATCAGTTGGTCTGATTCCCATCTGTTTATACTATCTCAGCCCGGATCTGTCTTACTAAATGGTTCACATGCAGCAAAAGATTTTGGAAAATGGAGTGAACTTGTTCATTTCGCCAAGAAAAATGTGACCATGATGCTAAAATATATGAATTCAAACTTTACCCCGCAACTTTTGTTGTTGTTGTTGTTTGTTTTGTTTTTTTTTCTGCTTTCAAGCACACTCACAAATAGGTGTCTGGAGCTTACAAACTAGTATTTCTCTCCAGCATTAAATTTACGTTACTTAAGAATGTACAAAAAACTGCAACGCATCTTTATCTTGAAGCTATTTGGGACTGACAGTTAACAACAGCAAAACTGTTCAAAAGCATCTGTTTGCAAACTCTGAAGGGGATCCTCCAGTGTAATACACATCTTCTTGAATTTACTGTAAGCTCAGTAATCCACAAACACTTTACAGTTTGGCACAACTGTGAATATTCTTGGATGAGCTAAAGTGACTTTGTTTAACAGAATGTGCCAGCTGGTCATACTCTCTGCCACTGTGTAGTGCGAAAAAGGAAGAATAACAGTTTGTTTGTTGTAGCTCAAATGAATGCGTTTGTGGATTTCTAAGCATATGGTGGGACAATGAAGGTTGGACAATGTGCAAGAGTTTGTAAAAAGATGTTTTTGGGCAGTTTGAGTGTTGATAGCCGTCAGTCACTTATTAACTTCACATTAAAATTATACGCATCTGACACGTTCCACATTTTGGAGTAATAAAGAGGTAATAAAGGTGGGTAAAAAACATGTTGGTGAGCTTGGGCCACCTATTTATGAGTGCTTGAAAGGTAAAATACACTTTCGGGAAGAAGTATCACTTTAAAAGTTTACGTTTATTTTAAACCATACATTTTTGAGTCTACGCCATCCAAGTGAATGTAATGTTTTTTTAAAAGTCAACACTAATGCGTAGCCATCTGTTCTTAAGAATTTGGACACTGTTGAGAAAGCCTGTTGCGCTGCTCGAGGAGGACGTTCATCCTATTTATCTCACCAATCACTGAATCAGTTATATTTCAATTGAGGAACCGACAATGGTGTGGCATTTTGTAGAATTGGAGGTTCTCAAGGTCCCAGGCAAATTTATGTGGACTGGGTTACCCTTAGCTAACAGAGCAGCATCAAACAAAAGGATGATGTTCCAAAGTAGCACATTTGTAGTGTTTGAAGCAATTTAGTTAACTTATTCTGTCCCTTCTGGCATATTTTTTCCACAATATTACACAAAATATTCTTACTCACCAATGCTCTATAGCAAGTTGACTTTCCTCTGAACAAGATTAGCTACCAGCTGGTCACTATGTCTGTTTAATGTACAGGATGTTTTCTATTTTTTTCTCTGGAGACTATTGCCTCCTGAATTGAACAACCACACTATGTGAGCAGTGAGAGTGAACCAAAACAGTGAATTAACAGCCTGACACCAAATCAATTATTTGAAACTCTATAAAGCTCCATAAAGCAGAGTGGAGCTAGAGTCAGGTGAGCATTTTCTGTTGGTTATTCATCATTATTATAATTTTTTTAGAACCAGAAATCATGAACCACAGATGTTATTTCAGATACAGTATTTAACTGAAAATTCATTAAAACACCTGACTTGGAGACAAGACAACTGGACATTCTATAATGGCATCTCATTTCTAACATTTTGTGCCTTATTGCTGCACAAATTTATTGTGAATGTGATACATATTTTTGTTTAAAGCTGAGGAATTGATTAGTTGAGAGAACATCCCCTCAGCAGCATGACAAAGATCTTGTCTTATTATGAATCTAAAAGCCATGATAGGATTGTTTTCAATCTGTCTATTTCATAATTAAACACTGCCTGTGACTTGTTGAATCTAACGCAATTTTACTTGTTCTTTATTAAAAACTTTGACACTTGAAATGCTGAAACATAACTGTATTAGTTTGTCACCACGTGCAGATATTGTAGGAGTGAAATATGTCTTCATTGAGGATGTTTCTAACTCTTCATGTCTTGATAAAAAATAGTGAGAACAGCATTGTTTTTTTTTCAGCGAGCTTTTGCTTTTTCAAATTGGATATACATGAATGGACTATTTTGGGAGACAGGTAGTTGTAATTGGTAGCTGATGAAATTGAACTCCCCTCTCATTTCTCTTTCCCTCAAATTTATCAGAAGAAATGACATACACAAATAAGTAATTTTACCACAATCTAACAGAGAGAGTGCTTTTTCCCCTGATGTCTTGACATGATTAGTTTGGCTGCTGAATAAATGCTAAATTTTCATTGGTATCACAGCAATGACAGGATAAAACCTGAAGCTGCCTGAGCCTGAGGACATTTAAGGGACCAGCATCTGAGCTTCACTGCAATCTTGCAGTCAGGTGGAGACTTCAGATAGTAATAGAAAGGTTAGAGAAATCTCGTTAAGTTGTGAATATCAGATGCAATTATACAGCATGCATGAGGAAGACCTCCGTGCCACTCAGTGCAGGTTGAAATTACTTAGAATAGGTTTGCCTGTGTTGGATATAATTAAGAGGTAGAAGAGAGGCTGTGTCTGTTATGAGCCCAGATCAGAGCTTTAGACGCAACCTTTACAGAAGGAGTCATCGTCCAACAGACTCTAGTGTTTTATTTTGTTCAGTATTATCACACAGGCACATAGAGGGCTCTCTAATGAGTAATACTGAACTTAACAGCATCACAATATATTTTGAGCTATTTCTTACATATTTCAACAAATAAATGTTTTTCTGCTTTTGCATCATTAAAGCAATACTTCACCCAAAAAGTATATTTTCCTTGAAGTTGAGAGCCAGCCACACACAGTATACTTACCTTGAACTAATGGTGCTCTATTGCTTTTAACATCAAACAACTGCAAAATCCACTTTGATTTGAGCTCAAAATAAACTGACTCTTCCAGTTTGTCAATTTTTCACAGCAATTGTGATTGCAAACAGCTGAAGTTATCATTTGAACTAACTTACTCACTTCCTGTCTTGCTCTTGCTTATTCAAGAATCAAAATATCTGCCAAAAACAGTTGAATAGAATACTACAATACTGACATTTCGGTGAAAGAGCAGAATATTTTGAGGTTAATCAAGTTGGAAAAATGAAATTAAGTGGTGCATTAATGAATTATTTCATTAAGCCATTTTCCTTTTCACTCATCCCTCATTCATGTAAATTATTCAATTTTAATACAAGCTGCATAAGTGCTGCTGTTGAAATAGCTCAAACTTCTAAAAAAGACCAATGAGGGCACCAAGTAACCAAAACCCACTGAATGATTTATGGATTTCGGTAAAAATAAACACAGGCTGACGTATTTTGAGAGTTTGTATGGAGACACCGAGACACAGGTCTTGAAGTAGGGGGATTTCAGGCAGACATTCAAAAAGGGACAAAATATATAGTTATAAGGCTTTAAATAACATTTTGACTCTCCTGGAACTGACAAGAGAAAGCCTGCTGAAGCCACAATGCTAAATGTGTGTAATTGCAGATCTGTAATTATGTAGGATTATTAATAAATGAAGACAAGACATCTCTGCTGTGACTTGGAATTCCTTCTGCATGACTGTCATGCTACATTGTTGAGCATATTAGTTGCGCAGGTCATCATCTGAGGCTACCATTATACTATAAAACAGAGACTTTTTTGAATCACGTTTCTTACTACTTTTCCATTATTCAGAACACATCAGTGAAGAGACAACTAAAAGACAATGGGGCTTCATTTTAAGACCTGGTTCAGTGCCTGTAAAAGCCAACTCATAGAGCATCATCAGTATGATGTTGGGTGAGAAGCAGCTCCAAACACTCTGCGAGCAGTTCATTGTGCTTTCCTCTCCTCAGGCATCACAAATATTGTCATATGAGCTGCTGCGGCTTTCGGTCTATCTTTGTAAAAGAGAAAAAGGTCTGGGGCTAATTGACTGTTCTGTTAACCCCAAAAAGAGAAAGTGTCAAGTCTCAGTAGTCAAAGGCATAATGGTACTGACAGTATATGGAACCTGTCCTGGTGTTAATCCTTGAATCTCCAAAAGCCCTCAGCAGAAATGTGGTGGGCTGAAATATCTCAACGAATATATATACTTTTAATTCCATCAGGGGTTCTGCATAGTTTCCTCTACCAAAGAGCTCATGTTTTTGGTGGTATTTGATTTAAGATTACATAAAAACTCAGAGGCTGATTTTGGCTACACATGGAGAAGGGGCGTAATATGGGCCTAGGTAGGACCCATTATATTTTTGGGCAGAGTATTTGTTGCTGAGGTAGACACCAGTCCAAGGTGGTGTTGAGCCCAGGTCTACGCTGTACCAAACATGCCACACAACAAAACCCTGACCACATTTCACCTAGGGGATGCCAAAGAGCAGGGCTGATTTCCATTGCAACTAGAGCGCAGTTTTAACTGTGGTGACAGGCATCTGTCAGTAGCCATAGCACCACATGGTGCATGCCCTCTCTGTGTTTTGTGTTCAAGCCTTTTGTTTTCATGCCAGAATGGGGGCATGTTTATGTTATTGCATGTGAATCTCCTCCACCTCCCTCACTTCAAAACTGCTGGCCCCTCCCCCTGTATAAAAGGCCGCATCACATAAGGCCTAGGGGGGCATATTTTGAAAGTGAGATGGCAGTACTTCACAACTTTGATGAGAGTCCCAGCGTAAAGGCATCAACAAACTGGATTTTAAGTTCGAGTCATAGCACCACGTAATGGTTACAGGAAGTAAGCTTGATGTAGCAAAGTATTTTATTTACATCTAAATTACACTGTTATCTTCACCCGATGCAACATAATATGGGTTCTCTAGCAACACCTAGTACACACAGGAAAGGATATTTTCTGTGTGCATATTAATCTAGAGCAGGGGTGTCCAAACTGGTCCAGTAAGGGCCGGTGTGGCTGCAGGTTTTCATTCCAACCCAGCAAAAGCAACACCTGATCCAACAAATGAGCTGTGTGGACACAGCTTAGTTGATTTAAGTAGAATCAGGTGTTGCTTTTGCTCCGGCCCTTACTGGACCAGTTTGGACACCCCTGATCTAGAGGTTGGGTCTCAGGTTCCCATCTGATATGTCACTTGTGGTTGTTTTTTGTTTTAAACTAGGGTACATGCCTAATGTTTTCCTCAGCTGTCTAAAGTAGATTATACAGTAAATTTATTTACTGTATATTGTACTTTGAATCTGAAACCCACACAGTAAATGTTGTTTGTTGCGGTCACTGATGTCACATAGCATCAGTCAAAAAAATAATCATGGCCGCTCAATTCCCTGAGCCCTAACCCTAAATAACCCTTTATAACTCAAATATCATGGTGGAGCCCTCCCACCAAAGTTCCTGCATTTCTGCATCAGCAGCATGGATTTTCCCCTTTGCAATGCAAAGAAAAGCTACTTTACAGTTTCAACTTGAGAAGTGTGCAATTTTTTTTTCTTTTTAAAGAATTCATGAGTTTTTATCGGGGCTGCATGGTGGTGCAGTGGTTAGCACTGTGGCCTCACAGCAAGAAGGTTCTGGGTTTGAGTCCCGGCTCGGGCGCGGGATCTTTCTGTGTGAGTCTCCATGTTCTCCCCGTGCCTGCGTGGGTTCTCTCTGCTACTCCGGCTTCCTCTCACCATCCAAAGACATGCAATTTGGGGACTAGGCTGATTGGATTCTCTAAATTGACCGTAGGTGTGAATGTGAGTGTGAATGGTTGTTTGTCTCTGTATGTTGGCCCTGCGATGGACTGGCGACCTGTCCGGGGTGTACCCCGCCTCTCGTCCGTAGATGCTGGGATAGGCTCCAGCCCCCCCACGACCCTTACTAGTAAGGAATAAGCGGAAGATGACGATGGACAATGAGTTTTTATCAGGGGTCGCTGGTTCAGTCCTCACTTCCCCCACTGACCATGTTGCAGTATCCCTGAGCAAGATACTGAGTCTCTAATTGCTCCTGATGGCCCTGCTATGGACTGGCAATCCCGACTGGTGTACCCCGCCTCTCACCCACCTCAACCCTTAACGAATAAGAGGTTTAGAAAATGGATGGATGGATGAGTTTTTGTCAGTGCTTCAAAGGTTAACATTATAAAAAGTGAAATTATCCGTAAGACAAGTGGGAACAAAGAACCTGAAATCAGTATAATTAATGACCAGCCACTGGGGTCAGCAAGGCTCTATTTCTACACGTCATTCAAATAATCTTGGAGTAAAGAGTGGTGACTCACTTCCTACGTCTCTCTTCGGTGGATTGGACTCTACTTGAGTCATCTGAACTACTGCACTGACCTACCCAGTGTAGAGTGAGAGAAGTCAGGCTGGAAATGCGTAAAGGAGTATAGTTACTGCTGCCAATGCTGTATTATACCAATGCATGTGTGGACATACTTACCAGACAAGCACAAGAGACTGACAACTTTCACTGGCATCATGTCAGAATCTTCTAAGGTCTGACAGCACTGACTCATTTGTCAGTGGGGTCTTGAGGAGCACTGAATGTGTTTTGTGTTTTTTGGTGTCCTTTGTCTTGTCCCTACATATGATTAGAGTCAAACACAGTTATGATTCAAGAAATGTCCTTATAATCCTTGTTTTCACAATACCAGAACTATCTGTCGCGGATGGCTTATCATTGTTAAATGTGTATAGTCTTGTACATTGGGTGTTGAGATGTTCACATTAGATTTGTGGTTGATTTTATTTTGTTGTGTTATATATTTCATAATATTTCAGTCTCTCTCTCTTCTCTCCTCTGACTCTCACCCTGAATTGTAGATGTTTACAAACCAAAGTCACTTCTTCTTTTCCTGAGTTTTTTACTGAATATTTGAAGCAAAACAATTTATCTTTTTTGTTGCAATATTTACAATCTTGAAATGAAGATATTTTTAAGTACTTTGTCATACTATTAAGTATATTGATATTGAAGAAATATCATGATATCATTTTAGGGCCATTCTGCACTTTTCAAAGTCAGATGAAGACACCTAGGTAATGCCTTTGGGATTAAATTTATTCTGTTTATACTTGTATTGGCCTCAATTTAGCTAGGTATTCTAAGCTAAATCATCATGATTTGCAAAACTTTAAGACAGACAAGGATACAAACTCTATTCTGTTCACATTAGCAGTGCTTAAGGCTTTGTCAGTATTTCTTCAGTGGTCTTTGAAGTTAAGCCTGCAATTCAACAGGGACACTGCTTGCAAACTTATTTGTTATGTGATGCAAAACATGAACTAGCAGAGAGTCTGATTGCAACCAGCTGTAAGAGAGTGTACCAACAATTGGAATTCCGGGGACAGATATGTGTTGGTTTATACATAAATTCTGGTATGCTGGGACAATGACACCAGTGTAATTAAATGGCATAGTAGAGCTATATGCCAGCTGTGTGTGGCGACTATGCAGGCACACTGACTGAGTTGCACCAGGCAGCATAAGTTTTAAAAACACACACATTGGTGGAAGTGCCTGACATGGACTCTACAGCAATAGCATGGATAAAGAAATGGAATACAATGGAACAGACCAAGGAAAAACAGAAAAGTAAACTCATATGTGAGGTTTATAGGAATAAAAGTCAATGACTTGTTTTGCCGATGTTACAAGTTAATAAAAAAAACCTGCACACACATGACGCATGGTGTAAAATGGTTTAGGATAGCAGTCACAATGCTAGAATTGTAATTACACTTAGTTTAGATCTTGATCATTGTGTGGCTTGGCCAGTCACATTGCAAATGAATCACCATGTCATTGTCCTTTTCCTCCACTTAACTATGTCTGGGTCGCGGGAGCAGCAACCTCAGCAAGGAAGCCTAGACCGCACTCTTCCCAGCCTTGCACAAGCTCTTCCGGGGGAATCCCGAGGCATTCCGAGGCCGGCCGAGAGATATAATTCCTCCAGTGTGTCCTGGGTTGGCCCCGTGGCCTCCTCCTGGTAGGACATGCCCAAAAAAAAACTCCCAAGGGAGGCGTCTAGGAGGCATGCACACCAGATGCCTGAACCACCTCAACTGACCCCTCTCAACATGGAGGAGTAGCGGCTCTACTCTTGAGTGTGATGTCTGAGCTTCTCACCCTATCTCTGAGGGAGAGCCCTGCCACCCTGTGGAGGAAACTCATTTTGGCCACTGGTATTCATGATCTAATTCTTTCAGTCATTACCCAGAGCTCATGACCATAGGTGAGGGTTGGAACATAGATTGATGATAATCAAGGGCTTCGCCTTTTGGCTTAGCTCCCTCTTCACCACAACAGACCGGTTTAGCACCTGCATCACTGCAGACGCTGGCCCAATCCGCCTGTCAATCTTCCTACCCTCACTTGTGAACGAGATCCTGAGATACTTACACTCCTCCACCTGAAGCGGGACCTCCCCCCCAAGCCAGAGTGGGCAGTCCACCCTTTTCCGGCTGAGGACCATGGACCCATCACCAAACTCAACCCCCTCCAGCACCCGGGTTTATCCAGATACTCTGTCCATAAAATTTATGAACAGAAATGGGGACAAAGGGCAGCCTTGGCAGAGTCCAACCGTCACAGGGAACAAGTCCAACCTACTGCCTGCAACGCAAACCAGGCTCCACTCTTTAGGTACAGTGACTGAATGGCCCTTTGTAAGGGGCCATCCACTCCAAACTCCAGGGGTATCCCCCACAGGATGCCCCTTGGAACACGGTCATAAGTCTTGTCCAAATCCACAAAGCACATATGAACTTGTTGAGCAAACTCCCATGCCCCTCTACATGGCCAAGACGAAAACCACATTGCTTCGCTTCGATCTGAGGTTCGACTGTTGACTGAATCCTCCTCTCCTGTATCCTGGCATAGACCTCTCTGGGGAGGCTGAGGAGTGTTATCCCCCAATAGTTGGAACAAACCCTCTGGTACCCTTCTTAAAGATGTGGACCACCATCCTGATCTGCCACTCCAAAGGCACTGCCCCCGATGTCCACGAAATGTTGCAGAGACGTTTAAACCACGGCAGCCCTACACGTCCAGAGCCTTGGGATACCCAGGGCGGATCTCATTCAGCCTGGAGCTCTGCTGCCGAGGAGTTGCTTCACAGCCTTGATGATTTCTGCCACAGAGATTAGACGACCCTGGCTCTGTTTCATCCATGGAATATGTGTTGGTGGGATTGAGGAGTTCCACAAAGTATTCCTTCCACTGTCCAACTATCTCCCCAGTTGACATCAGGAACCTCCCATTACCTCTGTAAACAGTGTGAGCAAGTTGCCAGGGCTGGGCCAGCCGGGCCCCATGGGCAAAGGCCCGGCCATCAGGCATTCACCCAGAGTGGGGCCCCCCTAACCCTCTGGCCTGGGTACTTAGCCCCTTGTTTCTATTCCTCATGAAGGGTCTTGTGAGCCATTCTTTGTCTGGCCCTTTGCCTAGGACCAGTCTGCTTTGAGTGACCCTGCCAGGGGCAAAATGCCCCAGGCAGCATAGCTCTTGGGGGTTCTTAGGGCACTCAAACTCCTCCACCACGACAAGGTGATGGTACAAGGAATCACCATGTGTACATGCACAATGAATGTTAATACAAAGTCAGGTTTATCTGTCTATGGCAGCCACCAACACTTGATAAAGTAGAGGAACAAAGTTTTGTGAAGGAGGTCAACTGTTCAGTGACCCTTGAAATTAAAGATTGGACGGTATGATCTTAAAACTGAGGAGGAAGAGTGTTGGCCAGGGGTCGGCAACCCGCAGCTCCAGAGCTGCATGTGGCTCTTCAGCCTCCTTGTTGCGGCTCCCTTTGGCAAAAAAAAACAACATGAAAATGATTTTTTTTAAATGAAAATGAATAACGGTTATTTCTTAATTTAATTTGTATTCATACATTAATATTTTTGCATTTTATTTACTACTACGGTTATATAGCCTATTTTAACATCCAATTTTGTAAACTTTTTTAAAAATAATTTGTCAACTGGAATATGCGTCACATCAACGTCTATAGCCCTCACCTTTGCATGCAGGCGGCTTCTTGAGTGTGCGACTCATTCAGTAACCATGAGTAAAAAACGAAAAATCTCAGATGAAAAAAGAGACTTTAACTCTGCATGGACAGATGAATTTGCCTTCACTGCTAACGACGCTGGATTACTGGTGTGCTTGATATGTGGAAACAAATTAACAAACAACAAAAAAATGTAATTTGAAAGACATTTTCAAAACAAGCACTCAGCATTCGCTGCAAAATACCCAAGCGAAGATGAGCTATTTCAGAACTGCAACAGAAAGCTGAACAGAGCAAACATACGTCCAAGAAGTGGATCACCTCTCCACAGTCAACTACAGTTGCTAGTTGTGTGGCAGCTCAGGAGATCGTAAAGAGAGGTATGCCGTTCACAGATGGGGAATACATCAAAGAAATGTTCATAAAAATATCAGAGCACCTCTTCTCCGACTTCAAAAACAAAGGGGAAATTGATCAGAAAATTAGAGAAATGCCTCTCTCTGCAAAGAAAAAATATAGGAAGGACTCAAATAGGCCTACATAGTTCACTTTTATTTATTTCAGAGTAGGCCCACACATGCACACTGCACTTCTGCTTGTTTTATTCAGTGGTTGTAACATTGTGTAAGTGTTTGTTAAAGGGAAAGTTTAAAATAATATTAAAACATTTAAAAGTTTATAAGTTGTATTGTGTTTTGCGGCTCCAGACTTTTCTTTTGCGAAAGAGGGGGCGAAATGGCTCTTTTGATAAAAAAGGTTGCAGACCCCTGGTGTTGGCTAACTGGCCTGGTCA
Organism: Aulostomus chinensis; assembly: GCF_037954235.1. NCBI lineage: Eukaryota > Metazoa > Chordata > Actinopteri > Syngnathiformes > Aulostomidae > Aulostomus > Aulostomus chinensis. The sequence goes on along the minus strand of NC_141341.1, from coordinate 23,746,566 downwards.
ACTTGACTTCAAGAAATTAGAAAAAGTAAAAGGTAAAATAGTGAGAATCACAATTTTTGCTTTGGGATATTATTTCAAGAAGAAAATATCTCTCTCTCTGAAGCCATTATGCTGCTCAGTTGTAGCCTACTCCATCACTCCATCATTATCTTGCTGGAAAACACTGAATATGTTTGTGGGGTAACACAACACCTTGAGAATGACTCATTTCAGGATCAGAAACAGATCCATTGTGTCTGATAACATTTGGAAAGTCGAGATGAGCAGCACTATTAAATTATTTATCCACATTCAAGTTGGTCCAGGCCTAACCAGAAGTAGCCAGCTCATCCAGAGTAAGTCTCTGGTGCTTTGCCCATGGTCCATACTCAATATGCACTCTCCCAGCAGAGCAGAAGAGCCACCACAGACTCAAATCTACTGTATAACTATAATGTAAAGAGCAGAGGCATTGACTGAGTTCTGTTGAACTTATAGAACATTGTGTGAACTTTTGTGGTTAGGGCTCGAATACATGGGACAATCAGTTATATAACAATCTGATGCACTATATAGTATTGCTTTGAACTATTTTAATGTAAACTATTCAAAACCAGAGATTTCTTATTAAGTGGCATTTCATGACTCGATACACTCCCTGTATGCAGGTCTAAACTAGAATGAGCACCTGTTTAGTCATGTAAAATAACTGATAAAACTGTACATGCCATGATTGTCCAGAGTCAGTAATGATTCAACATAAAGTTGATCCACACACTTCTGAGTGTTTGATTTTAGTAGCCTGCAAGTTAATATTACCAGTGTGAATGTTAAATGTAGATGCAATTAAATAGACATAATTGTTCGTCATTGTCTTGTCAATCTTGGATGGTGACAAAAGTTTGCTTGTCAATTTGCAAATTGCATTGGTGTATATAGAATTTAGTTACACTGTCTTTGAGCAAAGGGCGGCACGGTAGTGCAGTGGTCAGCACTTTCACCTCACAGCAAGAAGGTTCTGGGTTTTGAGCCCCGGCTTGGACACATGATCTTTCTGTGTGGAGTCTGCATGTTCTCCCTGTGGCTGCGTGGGTTCTCTCTGGGTACTCCAGCTTCTTCCCTCAGTCCAAAGACATGCAAGTTGGGACTAAGCTAATTGAATACTCTCAATTGACCGTAGGTATGACTGTGAGTGTGAATGCTTGTCTGTCTATATTTTGGCCCTGCGATGGACTGGCGACCCATCCAGGGTGAACCCCGCCTCTTGCCCGAAGGCTGCTGGGATAGGCTCCCAGGATAAGCAGTAGAAAATGGATGGATGGATGGATGTCTTCAAAGATATCCATGGTCAGGAGGCTTGTATGCAATCATGCCATCAAGATTCAAGATTAACTTTATTCTCTCACAAAGTGAGAAATTTGTTCTGGGCCATTCACCCATGCTGCAGCCACAACACAGAACATACAATTCAACACAATAATAAGCATACAGTAGATATGCACATAAATATCATATACAGTAGGTTGCCAAAGAGTGTAGAAACAGGGTGCTACCACGTGTGGTACAGTCCTCGAAGTTTGAGTTTATACATTAATATGTTTGCATGTACACAGTACATATCGAAATACATGCACGCAAAAAGCCCAGAGCATTTATAAGATATGTGCACACATTCAGCTCAAAGCATGTTAGTACATACATGTCATGTGGGTAATGCAAGCTTATCAGATCAGTTAAAAGCTAACTATAGTCCTGCCTACTTTCTTACCAGTACCACTGGCAAATGTAAGTAGACCTCAGTAGACCCATCCATCTGTTTTCTTTCGCTTATCCTGTTAAGTTCTCTCTCTCTCTCTCTCTCTCTCTATATATATATATATATATAGATATAGATATAAACAATGTATTGAACTTAAGCACAATCAAGTCATATTTTATGCGGGACCCTTCTACTTTTAAAGTTGCAGAGAACCTTCCAAAAACAAAAAACAAACAAACAAAAAAACTTTGAAAATCACTGAGCCAGAAGTGTGTACTGAACTGATCCAGGACTACATTTTTAAAGACAGACCAAAAAAAAAAAAGTAAGATTGTGTTCCCTCATTAGCCACTTCACTTTCCTCATAATGGCGAACAATCTAGGAATCTATTACCCACACCCATCCCTTGTAGAGACAGCATACTATTTTCTCATCTTTCCTCTATTAGCCTCCCGGACAAAATACTTGAGACCGATGAACCGTGGAGCCAAGCTGACTACCATTTGACAGACAGATAGACAGGCAATCTGCACTTTCAATTGTCAGCTGGCCATTCTGCCTCTGACCAAAACATATTTTGTTGTAAGTTCAACTCATTGTTCCTTGTATGGCCACCATCCCCTTATATAAGGAGGGATAAGCAATGGGAATTGGTGTATAGTGTAATCAGTGTAGATTAGAGCATCCTCAACCCCACCCCCTCCACACACACACACACACACACACACACACACACACACACACGCATTTCAGTTCATCTGTGACGTCTGTAACAGTCTGAAACTTTGAAGCTAACACGCAGTTGGATCATGGCATCCTCTAAATTTCACTTGTACTTCCATGTAGACCACCATTTATATAATTAATAATGGTGTCATATGACACTAGCTTCCTAAGAAAAGAGTCCAGTTCATCACTAGGAGCTTCAGCTTAAATAATGACTGGTACCTCTGTCAATCTCACAATAATTGAGCATAATAAGATTTAGAAATGTCATATTTATTGCAGGGATATTGGATCACATTGTGTTGTACAGGTGTTCAGCTACAACAAGCTCCCATTTGCTCTAGAAGTTAGCCTGATGCACAGATGGAACGTAAATAGCCAGGTGTTTAACACTACAGAGAGCTTGATGGAGAACCTTCTGTTTATGCTTGTGCATTGACAGAGGATCTCATGAGGGGTTTGATTTTTATTGTTTTGCAATTGTTTGATCTTATACTGTGATCTGGAAGGCATATTTCTTCAAAGCAACAGCATGAGGCTACACTGCTGCCTTAATACATTTTGAGATTAACCTTGGGATTTATTCATTGTCATCATTCTTTCATTGCTCAGTTCAGGGAAGCACATGAAATTCAGTTATCTGAGACTTTGTCTAAATTAAATAAACCCTTCATTTTTGTCATGCTGCTTTTGTCCAAAAGTGACATCTGTCCAGGCAAGCGGTTCCAGTGCCTGAACAACAGAAAGGTGAATTAATCTCCTTTTCTTCATTTTCTTTTCAGTTATCAGTTATTTTGTATCACACAACCAACTGGCAGTTTACTGAAGTAACTGATGATTAAAAAAAAATCCCGTTCATGTTCTGTTTTCTCCTCAACACTGAAATAATGAGCAACATTTTAACATTCATACTCTCTAAGGTTACAAGACAAGGAGACAAATAGTTTAGTTTACCAAATTTGCAACATTTACCTACTTAGCAGACACATAGTCTAGGTTATTGGCTTTCTTAGTTTCTGTGAGAATAATTTAGTGTTCCTTATGCAGCAATTAAGCTGCATGTAATTTTAAATTATTGTGTTTCTTTTTTCACTCGATTATATACATTTTCAGCCTTAATAGCGAATGATATGTACCAGTAAGAAGATTAGATGGAGGGTTTGTCATTACTTGATTGTGAACCTTGAAAGGAGGGTGCATTTTGAATTACACATTTTAATGACTGCAGGGGTCATTAAAAGGTGGAGGGAGATCATTCAGCACTTTTTTATTTCCAACTTGGAAATTTCGAAAGGAGCAATTTCTTTTATCCTGAAAATAACTTGCTAAAAAAATTTGTTGAACTCTAATGATTTCTTTGATCTGGGAACTTGTATTGTAGCAGAGATCAAGCTTCAGGCATGGAATGATCCGTTCCACAATTTCAAATTGTGCTTCACATGATATGAAATTATAGTCTGGACTGCAGGTTTTGTCATCAATACGACAGCAATACAATACCACTACTACTGCTAATACTACTACTAATAGTAACATATTTGAACATAGATACAGAAGTATTAATTAATTTGATCATGTGCGGCACGGTGGTGCAGTGGCTAGCACTGTCGGCAAGAAGGTTGAGCAGATGAAAATGGATGGATGGATAATTAGATGATTAAAAAAAATGATACCACTGCATCATAGTTGTATATGGAGAGAAAAAAAACACCTGAAGCGTTAATGATATCTTTCAATGTTTTTGCTCAGTTCTATTGCACATCAGCACGACAACATTTCTTTTTTAACAGCTTGCACAATTTCATATTTGTTAGACAGCTTTTGCTTCAATACTAACGATCAGCAGGTATTTTGAGTTTGAGACCCTGAATTAAGGCAGGTTGCTGCTGTGCGGTTCAGTCTGAAACTCCTCATAATCCATGTAAACATTTATTACATCCCTGTTTTTTTCTCGATCATCTGTTTAATGACTTGTAAAGCTTTTTCCTTCATGCATCTGCTCCAGAGAGGATTGATTGCCTCCCAGTAATCATGTTAAATTGTCAGAAAGTCTCCAAGTATATTAACCTCTTAATGTAAATAACCTGCAATAATGTGATCTAATCGACTGTGCTATTTGTACCTTTTTCATTTAACACTCTTTAACAAGTAACAATAGTAATAATAACAATAATAATACATACATTTTGCATCAACAAAAACCCTTGAGGCAAAACTAGATTTTGTTTACCTTCTTTACAAATAAATCAGATTAGCGCTGCTGACTGGTCACCCCACTCTAGTCCTTTTCAGCAAATCATTTCAGGCCCTTCTTGATAAATGAGAATAAGCAGTCCAATGCCTAACAGCTTGTGACAAATCACCTGCTGTAGTAAGACTCTTGCATTTAGAGGATAGGTGGCTAATGAAAAATGAAATGAAAGATTGTAGTGATTGAGCAAACTGGTAGGAAATTTAGATGAGAGATATAAAAATAAACTGGAATGAGTGAGGGAAAGTAAGTTGCACAAAGCTCAATTAGCAGGGATGATAGAGTTGAGAAGTGACAGTGAGAAATGGAGACAGAATGCAGCTGGGGGACGGATATCAAGGATGTTTAACTCTCACAATCTGAGTTGGCTGGGACAGTAGGAGAAAGGGAGATGCAGCTACAGCATTTGGATACCTGCTCTGGTACAGTGATTGATGGCGGATAGGTTAGAGATTTAATGCAGTTCAGGGTGATTTGATTCAGAGGCTGGGAACTTTGATCGCTTAGCATAGGTTAATTCTGTTTGACCCTCTTCAGGCTAATAGAGAGATTTTGCTTTATGCCTCCATTAATCACATTGAGTAAACACCACAGACTCCACTGATTTGGGCTGCCATACTGGTGATGGTGGTCAATGTCCATTTGGTTAAAGCCTTACCTCACCCAAGAAGTGTCTGTTGCCTTTCAAATACTCAGGAATAGATGTCTTCAGCTCGCAAAAATTTTTTCCCCCTCTCGCATTAAGTCGTCTTCATGCTGATACAGTATATGGTAACTTGTTCCTTTCAGTCATTTCAAAAAAGGAAAGCAGCAGAGGATTGGTGGTTTCAGCCACAGCAGCAGTTGTGGCCCTCATGAACATGCACAGGTTTTGCTCTGCCACTTAAAGTTCAGTGTACTAAACTTTGGCAATGGTAATGTTGGCCAATAAAAAAGGCAGGGGCAGGAAACCCAGAATTTAAAGTACTTACTGTCAAATGAAGCACACATGTCAAGTCAGTTTTATTTATACAGTGCCAAATCACAACAAAAGTTATCTCATGACACTTTACAACTAGAGCAGGCCTAGAACCACACTCCTTCAATGAATCTACACCAACAATTCTCCATCAGCAAGCACATCCTGCAACAGCAACAATGAAAACCTTCCTTTTAACAGGCAGGAAGGTCAAGCAGATCCAGGTTCAATGGGGACGGCCTTCTGCTTTGACCGGTTGGGGGGAAAGAGAGCAGGAGAGCAAGACAGAGACAAAGACAGATAATGGAGGAAGACAGATATACAGAAGGAAAGAGTGGGACAGAGATAAAGAGAGAGAGAATGGGAAAAGACTGATGGACAGACGGGGATGTGAGCGGGTGGAGCTACAGGTGGCAGCTTGAGCCTCTTCAGGTCTGTAGCCTCCCCCAGCAGCACCCAGGATCTGGGATGCGGGGAGCCCGAAGGCTCCGGAGAAGAAGACATAAGGATCTAATAATGCTGATGCCTGAATAACTGGAGTTGTAAAACATCGCACTAGAACCTCATACAAAGACAACCATAAGAACACAAGGCCAGGAACAACTTTAATCTGTGTACAAAGAAAGATATAAAGTTTTTGGTTGGTTGTTTGGACATCAGCTATGATGATCACCGAACCAGCTGTCTGTCATTAAGGTGGATTCTGCAAAAAGAGTCAGCCTCGTGAATTTAGCTTGACGCTAATTGCACCCCATCGCCACCATGACAGACAACAGAACAACTTTCTGAATTTGTCTGCTTATAAATGCTTGAGCACATCATCCAGTGTAGTCTATGTCTTCTTTGTCTAGCTGTATGGGCTTGAAAGTTTGTAAACAAATATGTTTTGGTAGTTGTATAGTTGTTTTGTTGCTGTAGTTATTTTTTTTTTACTTGTCATTTGCCATTAGCTTAAAACTAAATATATGTGGCTGGCTCTGTCTGCATTCTACAGTCACTGTCAAAGAAGTGATGCAGGAGGGAAAAATGTCATTGAGAGCTCGAGACCTATTTGAAAGGCAAAAAATAAACACTTTTTTGGTGAATTATTGCTTTTTGAAAAAAAATCTATGAATATTTTAGAGTATGTCTAGATACAACCCCCCCCACACACACACACACACACACACACACACAGAGTCTGAAAATTTGTAAATGACAGGATGCATTTTAGCGTGGTTGTATGGTGGCATTCATGCACATCTGAAAATAAATGCATTTATATCGGAAGCAGTGCAGAGTGAGGAAAACAAAGTACAATATTTTATTGTACTTTGTTTTATTGTAAAGTTTGAAATACAACAATGTTTTCAATACGATCATTTCAATACAGCTATACTTTAAAGATCACAACAAACACAAGTGCTTCTGGTGTTCTTGTTTCATTTGTGTGTTAAATTGTGACACACAGGTACCTAATCTACTGACTCATTGCCTTAACACAAGCCTTGAACACCCAGGCTTGTCAAAGCTGCTCAAGTTTATTATTTATTCTTACACAAATGACGCCAACCCCTTAAGTAGTATTTTCCCCTGTAATGAGTGTTTTGTTTACATAATAAGATAAAGAATCAAGGGAGTGGGGAGAAAGCCGGAGCAAGTTGTTAATGAGTAGACTTTGCTTTTATGCCATCAATCCTGATTGAATCATGGATGCCCCAGCAGGTGACTCAAGTCATTTTTCTAAGACATTGATTGCTGTTCACTCTGTGGAGGAAATAATAATCTTGCAGGTAGCTGTGCTGTCTACAGTGATTTGCCCCCCAGTGCAGCACTGACAGCTCATTACCTTGGTGTTTCTGCTTCACACTGATAATTCACCCAGAAAGTCGTGCACTACCTGTCACCTTGTCCTGAGAATTCTGCCTCATTTATGTGGTCTTATGTGATTCTTCACAATAAAAAAGTTTTACTTCCATAGAATGAAGAATTATGGAGCTATTTTAGATTTTAAAAATGGCTTAAAATGAGGATCATATGTACTTGTCCAATATGCGTCTGGTTAGCAACCAGTAACTTGGTAAGAAAAAAAAACCCTTGTCCTGTACATACAGAGCACCATTAAACTTCACCCACTTTGTATTTAATGAAGGGCTCTCACTGTCAATTCTGTCCAGTAGAGCCCAAAGAAGTTTTTTTTTTGTTTTAAGCTGCCAAACTTAAAATTGAGATTTGAACAGGTGAATAAAGTGGCAGGACTACCCAGATGTGAAAACTGGCATCTGACACTCGATAGATTAATATCTGCCAAAAGCATTTTGTCACTAAAATGAGTCAAATGTCACTCATTAGTCCAGCTGCTACAATGACTTGATGACATCCAGGTGACATTGCTTAAGCCACGAGTTTCTGCCGACTGGCAAGCTAATGTTTTGAATGTCTGCTTCACCAGTGACTGTGTTTGACAGCTAATGACCATAATAGTAGTGAAAGCTTTTTTTTGTCTTTGACTTGATGCGGGCCTTTTTATTTTACAGCTGTTACTTTGTGCTTGTCAACAAGTAGAAATGTGTTTGGACAAGTTGAGGAGTTTTTTTTGTTTTTTGTTTTTTTCCACCAGAGAGCATTGACCAGATTATTTCAATTCATGCACATTTACGGTATGGTTCAAAAGAAAATACTGTATATCACTGGCTTCAAAATGAAATTGCTTATCTTGTGTTCTTTGGCTGAATGTGTATTGTGTTTCTGTGCATGACTGTTTTCCTTATTAGACAGTTAAAGATAAATATATACAAACCATACGCAAGGATTAATTTGTTTTGGATGAAATTGTCACATAAAAGTGTTGCAACCCGTGGTTTTTCAGTGTGTAGTATTACCTGCTCATGAAACAACAACACAGAAACAGGAACATCGTGCCACAGCAGATTGTGTGTGGGTGAGTAGACAGAGCCTTTTTGTTCTCTGCTTTTTTTTTTAACATAAGAAAATGACATTCCCCTTTGCAGGATACCTTTGGTTCCTGCCTGGGAAATCCTCCTTGTATCACTGCTGCATCTGCATCATCAGGATCATTTTTTTTGTTCAGCTTTCAACCTCCCACATTATGACAAGCTTGAAACAGAAAGAGAAGGCACAACATGTAAAAAGGTGCTTCCCCTCTCTTGTTTAAGGCAGCTTGGAGACAGAAAAAGCTCAATGGGCAAAGCAGCAGTCTGAAGTTTATCAGGTACCTGAATGTAAAAGTAAGAGCTCCAGATGCATATGTGGTTGTCTCAGGGCCTTTAAGGAATACTCTTTTTTTGGGGGGGAGGGGGGGGGGGGTGAACGGTGTACTTATTTATCATCCTCACCAGATACAGAGAACAGAGAAGAAGATAGATTCCCTTCTCTCCTGTGCTCCATTAGGACCCACAAAGACTAACTGCTTGTTAGCTTAGCCAATAAAGGGTGGATGGGTGAGCTGTGTAGAATACCACTGTGAAAAATAACAATATAAATCAACTTTTCTCCATAATATTAGGCTAATAATATATATAGGCTAAGTAAAGCATTTGTTTTGAACTAACAATTTAGAGTAGAATACTGTAAAATTAGATTTTAATTTCAGAAACATGGCCAGAACGACTTTCCTGATTTGGTGTAATTTAGGAGGGCAACTGCTTGTATACATAGCCTACTCGACTTTGTAAGAGAGGATGAGGAAGCCCAGAAGTCCTGAACTTGATCTGTTTGAACCAGAAAACACAGAGGAGGACCTACAGATGTTGTAATCTCATTGAGGTTTGCTCCACCACCCATCCTCCACCATTCATGACACTAAACTATTTAGCAATCCATTTGGCTTGGTGGGTCCATAATGCAGCACAGAGAAGAGAGTCTATCTTCTTCTCTGGATCTGGGGAGGATAGCAAATTAGCATATTTCTCAAAAGTAAGTTTTTTGTTTTTTGTTTTTTTTAGTGTACATATAATTTCCAAACCATAGTTACAAGGAATATGTTATTTTAAAGATCGAATTCATGAAAGCTAGTCTCGCCAGTGTTAGTTGGGCCCCATTAAACACAGATCAATATGCAGATAAACAATAATATGTTTTTCAGTTGTTTTCAACTGGCTTTAAGTTTTCCCCAAGAGTTCTAGGACAATGCCTGAAGGCATCTACACACATTTCAGTTTTAATGTTGAAGGTAAAGTCAATTAATTTGCATAATTAGGGTTGGAACATTTTATGTGAAGAGGCAGGGAGGCAGTACAGAGTAATGAGGCAGGGAAAAGGGAGTAAGTGTGCAGTGCAGCATATGACAGCAGCCATGTTTAGACCTCACTACAGTCAGCCTCTCAGGGGAGGTTTGCTAATGACTGATTTTTTTTGGAAGATGAATCACAGTAGTCACTGAGTTGCCTCCCTCCCTGTGAATTTGTCATCTGCATGTGCCTCCATTATCTGATGATGTTGTTCCAGTGTCGAAGGGAGAATAGAAATGACAGGTAGAGTGGGCTCGTTTAGCTTTACATTCTTGGCAATTATGTCAGTGGGGGCGGCATACAGATAGTGTACAGTTTAGCTCATCCCCTGCAATATAGCAATTGCCCTTACCATTCCAGTGTTGTTGACACCATTTTTAGTCAACAGCACTTGGCATGTGCTGCTTCTGGTTGTTTGTGTCTAAACAACAGCCCCCCCCATGCACGCACGCGCACACACACGCACACACCACTATACCCTAGTACATGTTACAGGCTGAGGCTACGTGGCTGAGGCACTCAACCTCTTGTCATTGTCTCATGGCAAACTGTATGTTTGGGTTGCTCTAATAAGACAAAGCAACACAATTTGTCTTGTTATTTATTTACACATCAACAGAGATACGAAAATAATTGTTTTGTTCTGTATGTTCTGTAAAACGTGTTCTTTCTTTTAATTAGCTTCTAGACAGTTGAAGAGCTCCCTGTGGACTCCTTGTCAAACCAGGTATAATGTGTATCAAACCAAATGAGCTTCCCTATGCTCTTATTTGCAGTCTATTTCTATGTCAGTGTGCAGGATGATATCCAATTAATTATGGTTATTACTCAAGAAAAGAGAAGAGTTCCCAATTTAATCAGATGTAATGTGCACATAGATGTACTCAGGGTAAAGTTTGATGTTTATTTCCTTTACAAAATGAGAGTAAAGATGATAGTACTTGAAAGATTACTGTAGAAGGCTCATAAACCAAACCTCTATGATAGCATGAACATGTCGTGGAATATTATTGCTTTTCCACAGGGATTTTTAACACTTTTGGAGATCTGTTCATGCTTATTGTAGCATTGTGTTGACAGTTCAAATAAACAGCAGCATTACTTGTAGCATGCTCCTTTATCAAGGGACTGTTTATGAGCAACTGTGCAATTTAGCAACTTATCTGTCTCTTATCTTCTATGTGCCTTCCTTGCAGGTTAATGCAGTTGTCTTGGTGGTGCATATCTATCAGGCCTAATGATAGCTATCATTTAGTGTGAGAGATGCTTTAGACACAAATTGCTCTCAGTAAATAATGCCGTGTCTAATTACAATTTGTCAGCTCAGCTGTGTGAAATGTTCATTTAGGTAACAAGGATGTAGCCCTAATTTATGTTGCAATCTTACTTTCTAGGAAAGGAAATATGAAACCAGACAGAATTTTATTATTAATTTTTATTTTCTGCAAATAAATAATCACAATTCTAAATCATGTAATGACCAAGACAAAGTACATGTTTCACCATAAATAATACTGAGTTAATACTCAGTATCAATAATACTGAGATTCTGACTTGAATCCTAACTCTTAGCAGTTTCAAGAGATTTATTTTCCCCATATGAGGCCAAGTGGCAGTAACATATATTTAAAACATTGAAAAGTCTTGACATTTTTATTGTTGTATGGGAGAAGGTTTGGGAAGGGAAGCAGATTACTAGGAATACTAAAACCGATAGGTCATAATTTGTTGATGTATGATAGTGTTTTCTGTGGAGCTATGTAGAGAAGGAATAAGAATTCAAAAGGGAATGACATTTTTTGAACAATAAATCCAAAGAAGTACAGCTTAGCAGCATTACTTGACTTGAGACTTGTCCTTGGTTTAGGTTTTCCAAAGTCATTTTTTTCCGGTGTTGGAAATGGTCACTTACACAGTGACATAGAGAAAAAAGGGGATGCTGTCATTCAAACAGTAGTAAGGAAAACCATGGAGATAAAAGCACGGCACTTTGATGATGGCTTGTGAAAACATATAATTTATGTGCTATAGCTGTCAATTTTGTTTTATAATAAAACTCATTGTTACATTATTATTTAAGCATTCAAATGGCCCCCGAGCTGTTCATACCTACACACAAGTAGACAGTTATGACTTTTATGACTGAAACTGGTGTTATTGATTAAATACAAAGATGGACCCAAACATTTGTGACTAGACCCTGAATCTAATCTTTAAATCAAATTGATTTCCAATCTGAGAAAATGTTTATCTATTTCATTCTCGCAGTAACTCTGGAACCTCAGAGACACACAGAAGGTAAAATCTGTTCCTTTATACTGTAGATATAGCTGTGGGTGCAGCTGTCACCAGATTTTTAGTAAATCAGCATGTTCCCCAGTTATTACGTTTGATACTGTAAATTGCAAGGAGGAGAATTTATATTTAATGTATAGTTCTGCAAACCGCTGCATGATCCTTTGAAAGATAGCTTTTGTTGGTATTTTCACAAATGCCAAAAAACAATTTATCATCCAATTCAAAGTCATACACAAATTCCAAGGAAAAATATCTTGAGGGCTTTCACTATGACACTAAACCCGCTATGAAAAAAAATCAAATTGTCACTGTTAAAACATATTTTCTACAAATTTTAATGCATTCCTTCTTGTCTCATGTTATTTTCCTCTACTAATTTTGGTTAAAACCAGCCTAAGTTTTTTTTGTTTGTTTGTTTTTTTGTAATAAACAAGCAAACAGCACCAATTACATACCCTCCTTAGGGGATACTTTATACAGTGCAGCTCTAGAAATACCGACCTAATTCCAACCAATACATAGAGTAAGGTTTTTGTTCCAAACCTCTGGTATGACACATTTTTAGCATGGTGTAGTTAGGTTTATGCATGAAGACACTCAGAAAAAGATCATTGTTTGGATTCAAATAAGCACTGTGACTGAAATGGGAAGCCAACTCCTATCATCACTATAAGATCTTTGCTAACATCATACAAAAGCAGAGGAGTTTTGACTCCTAGCTGGCGCAATGAACAGAGAAGCAGCTCAACACACACAACAACCCAGTATTACAAGAAAACTGGTACGGTAGAATACCGTGGAGTTTTTGTACTGCCAATATTTTTTTTTTATTTTACATCCCTTACAGGAATTTATTAATGTTATTTAAAACACACACACATACACACACACACACACCGCTTTTTAATACGAGGCAAAAAGGGCAGGAACTCAAGCACCCCTAGAGCCCTATGTGTGCACGTGCCTGTCACTGAGCACAAGAGATATCCTATTTCTACTTTCAGTGACCTATCATTTTCAAACGACACCCTGACTGTCTCTACTTGCTTAGCCACTAGAGGTCACATACAGCAGATTCAGAATATAAGTACGGGTTTATAGGGTATTTGAACAAATCACCCTTTTGCTCATTTTCTTGGGGAAGACAGTCACTGTAATCAGCAGCTGCTTCTGTCTACTACTTCACAGTCACTGCTCACGTCTCCACATATCCCATCAAAAACTGTATACACTATCACAGTATCCACCCCCCCATTAACAACCAAATCAGTGGCCCTTTTTTAGACAGAAGATATGCCAAATTTGCAGCTTGGTAGAGGCAGGAATTTGCCGTCTTGTCTGTGTAAAATGGAGGCGTAATATTCCTCTTTCCAGAAAAGCCGCCACTTGTGTGGGCGTAAACATGTGACATCACTGTGCAGCACAAAGTTGCGTGTGCACAGTGACATACAACATATATGTTGGGAGAATATTCAGCCCTGTGACAGTCTGGCAAACCTAGGTAGTGTCCCAATCCAACTTCCCTCTGCCGCTGCTGCTGTTGTGGTCACAGACAGGTTGTACTGTTTTTGTAAGTTTTTTAGCTTGCTGGTGACGTTCCATCATCCAGCGATAGCCACGTTGAGCAAGCTCCTCCACAAACTTTTCATAAAGCAAGCCGTCCTTCACAGTCCCGTGAGGTGGTTATCCACGGTCCACTCGCCAGTGATGGTTAGCAACTCCTTGATCTCAGTGGTTCCCTAGGTGTTCACCTTGCTGAAGTGACGATGTGTCGGAAAAATATTTAGCCCTGTGACAGTCTGTAAGTTTCAAAACAGCACATTGCCCCTCTGGCTGCCAGCAGCATCGGTGTTGACATTCTTTGAGGTGTTTAATGCGGGTGAATGCGTGTTTACAAGTTTGCTTCATCATCGACAACCCCGTCCAACTCACACAGGGTCAGCACATTAACGGCTTAGATTCCCATAGCAGTGGAGGCGGCAAAAAGTGTACCCATGCAGGAGGAATATTGCTGGGCCAAAATTGACCCCCAATTTTCTGCACTGTGTCTGAAACCTCGGACCGAGCCGCAAAAAGACGGGTGAATTATCGGCTTTGTGGCTAGTGTGAAAGCGCCTAATATTTAGCCTCAAACACAAGTGCCCTCCCTTCCATTTATTCATCAATAACTCCCCTCATCTCTGTAACAGATTTTTTTTGTCCACACTTGTTTAGGCTTCATGTGACTTACTGTTGTTGTGTGCTCATCATTATTATGGCCACTAGATGACATCTGTCACTTATACGTGACGACTTATCTGCCCATTATTCTTGGGTGAACAGACTGAGGAATACAACACACCATAATTTAGTATTCTCCTTGGTTTAGTTTTCCAACAGTTACTTGAGTTGAACCACGCAATCAATCATTTGGGTGAACATTTGGGAAGAGTGGCCAAAATCTGTGGCCTGTGAAATTTGTTATCATGTGGTGTTTTGATTCAACAAATCCATTGGTACCAAAAATGTGAAAATCAGGATTCAAAGGTTAGGAATATAAATGAACCACCTTAGGAGCTGCCATTAACATCCTGCCAGAAAAAGTTGAATAGAGAAGAAACACAAAAGAATGCCAGCACAGTTTCCTGCTTGTTCCACACAAAGATAGCACAGCACTGACCCAAAGATGAGGCCAGTCTTTGGAAAAGCAAATCCGAATGCGTACAGGAGTAGTGGGCACATAGAATACTTTCATTTTGACAAATCCCTATTTTAAAACAAAAGTAACATTCTGAAAATTTCAAACCCAGGCAATCTGGTCTTGCAACACAAATGTTGTCCCACTGAATATCATCAGCTTATCCAAAAGTATTTTTTGTATGACTTGAGTTTGAGTCCCAGAACAAATGCCTCCCTCTGCCCACACAATCTTTTTCACCTCAAATTTACATTTTGTAATGGCAATGTAGCACTTTTTATGCAGATGTACAAAGGCTATAATTGGCATTCCTTTACTCTAAACAAAACTTAAGAGACATATTGAAGTATTATATTACTGCACCGCATGAAGCCCAAAGGCAAGATTGCTGTCTCAGTATGGGGCCATTAAAGTGTAATGGCTCCCAGCCACCACACTGGTGTTTCTCCACACTATTGATTTGCTGCTTTCTGAGAAGTTGCTTTTTGGCAAAAAATACTAGACCTACAGTGTTAACTCACTCTGTCCTTAAAAGACACGTCCATAGCAGAAAGTAAATATCTGAAGTTATATACAGTGTCCATATCTTCTTCTTTCCCAACATATGTTGTTCATCACAGTTACTGTGCAACAGATGCAATCAGGGAAAATAGTGGATAAAATCTGAAATTCACACTCAAGATATTTCCAAATTTATTTAAAAAAAATCAGTCGGAAATATATGCTTATTGGCCACATTATGCACAATAGCATGATATTCTAACACAAGTTAAAGCAGATAAATTATCAAGCATACAAATGGATGAGATGTGTGATCACCAGTAACCACCACTAACGGCGTTACTTTTTTCAGTAACAGGTAATCTAACTAATTACTTTCTCGATCATCTACCGTTACCAACATGCCGTTATTACGCGTTACTGAAGCTTCTCGTTGAAGCTGTCATCTGACTCGGGCTCACACTGACACAGGAGGCGCAAATGCGTGTGGTTTTTTTTTCTCCTTTGGTGGGGGGTGGGGGGGGGGTGAGTGTGTGCGATAACCGCCTAAGAAATGATTATTGGCTAAGATAGAGTAAGATTTCATGTTAAGCCAACCAGAGACATCAGGTGGACGGGTATTGACACACAAACCCAGCGTGTAGCAGCACACACACACAAACTATCAGATGGCGAGTCCGGAGTCGCAGAGACAGATGGCGTTTTCAAGATGGAAATACGGGCACTACTTCATCTTCATGGAGGTTAAAGGTAAAAATGTACATGTTGATTGTATGTCATGTCGTCCCAGAGCGAGAGCAAAGAGGCTGTCAACATCCAATGCAAGCAACTCCAATTTAATGAAGCACCTCTCGACGGCCCACACTTCTACTAAACTAGTGCCCAGAAACACCGTTGACACTGCTAATGGTGATAGCAAGCCAGGTGCTGTTAAACTAACAAAGAAGGACACGGAGCCACGCCATCCATGCAGCCAAAGCTGGATTTTTCTGCCCCGCTCCACAAAAACTTGTGACATAGACAGAACATAACGAACTGATAGGCCGTTATGTTGATGAAAACAAGCTGCCATTGTCAGCAGTTGACTCAGAGCCCTCATAGACAAAAAAAAAAAAAAATCAAAATTCTTTGACATTTTTAAACTTAAAAGAAAAAAGAGTAACACAAAAGTTACTTTTCCTGTTAAGTAGTTACTTTCATAGTGGAGAAACTCAGTTACGAACTCAGTCACTTTTTGGGAGAAGTAACTAGTAACTATAACTTATTACTTTTTCAAAGTAATGTGCCCAACACTGGTGATCACATTCTTTGACTTCATCATGTACACACTCTTTCATGTAAAGACAAAAACAAATTAGAAAACAAATGTTGCTTCCCAAGTAACAGTGTGTTGTTCATTAATTCCTTAAAATTGACACTTAGCAGAGCATTACCCCTCAAGTTAAGAATCCCATCCATGTTCAGATGTTACACTCTGTCCTTTATTCATGTTAACATCCTTTTAGAAGTACCTCAGTCTTACCCTTACCATCGTTTTGAAAAAAAATTGCGCACTTGAAAGAAGAGTGGTCTGGAGCGATTGTACTTTACATATGTAGGCTTCAGTTTTACTTATAGGTCGACTCACTTCCCCTGCTTTGAGTCTTTCTGCAACTGCTTGCATCTTCCTTGTGTGTACCCTAAATTGATTCTTGCAGTCTGACGATCTTTACTGATGTCTGTAGTCAAACACACATTGATTGCACTTAGTGCTGATTCTTCATAGAATAAGGACTGGAGGACAATTATTAGTCTTCTGGATGATGCCAAGGAAAGTTAGTATTTCCTTGTTCCATATGATGCAGGAGGACACCCCAGCCTTCTGACACGATGCTGCCTCCTGTTGGTCTTGGCATGTGTACAGAGTACTGTATGAGGCACTCACTTGTTCTCAGTGTATGAATCTTTCAGTGTAAGATTTTTTAAATGTGTGACTTTGTTGAAATAAACCAAGATAGCTTAAAAAAAAAACATTCGCAAGGATATTGATTGCATAACTGGATATTGGATTTCAATATGATGAAGTGGGTTTGTACCTCTACCTTGTCCCCTCTGAGCAACCAGACTCAGTTTAGCTAGTAACAGGAATCCCTTACTTATATTTAGTACTGAACAAAGACACTTTTTGAAACCTTGATTTCTCTAGCGAAGAATATGGTAGGGTTAAGTTATGCTCTAACCATTGTCACCCTCTGTAGCTGCAAAGAGATTTGGGCTGAGATGTACTTGAAACAAAAGTGTTTATTTCATAAATCATAGGCAGTTCAAGGTGTCACCTGGGTACATACACAAAGAACTCCATATCCCCTAAAATACATTTAAACTGTTATATTCATTTTTCTCAAAGATAAAAATGTGCAAAGCTTATAAAAGGACTGTGAACAAACAGACCCCCCCCCCACACACACACACACACAAACACACACACATGCACTTGTCAATGTCTTAAGTGTTGTTGACAAGTCTGATCACTTGATCTCCGTCCTATGTAGACCAACATCTCCAATGGTCTTTCAGCTGACAGAAAAGAGGCTTAATTCTTCTGGCCTTTACTGGTCTTTGTCACTTGGCCATAGGCAAACTTTCAGGCGTAGCTGGAACATTTTTCGTATTGGAGGCCCGTCACCTTCATTTGAAGTATTTTGAAATCTTTTAAACTCCTTTTGTGTGATGTGAAACACAATTCCATTGAGATCATAACCAGAATTCTAGATTAACATTGAGAGCGGTGTTATTTGGGCTCAAGACCAATGGTATGTCTCCTGTTCCTTTAAAAGACCAGCATGTCCACACCTCAGCCTATTGCTATTTCATTGATGTATCTGGTGGTTTTCTAACCTGGAAACAACTGTTTTTCTCATTTGTCTGGCTAAAAATATTTCAGAAGCTAAATGCTGAATGCACCCAGGGTTGTTCCGCCTTGACAAGTTTATAACTAAAATCATTAAAGATAGAACACTACTTCAAAGACGAAATCACCTGGAATGCTTCCAAGATTTAAATTGTTGATGAAATGATGCTTCTGTGCCTTGTGTGTACCATGTATCACATGTACTATAACATCACACACAAACAGAGTTTTAAATATAAACATGATCTTCAGCTCCTATTTTGTTGTTTATTATTATTTTTCAAATCTTTCCTCGAGAGGCTATTGTTATCTCTCACTTTTTTGTTAGTTGTCTGTTTGTTGTTTCGTTGCAAGTTGCATTTTTACAAGGACTCAATAGGTGTGTGTAAGCATCTTTATGCCAATATATTGAGCCTCATTTAAAAACCTGGGTTGGATTTGGCTGGAAGGGAAAGATAAGGATGGCAAACAATGATAACCTCAGGCACCACCATGGGAACAGAAAGCCAGCCTCCGGTTCCTACGGTGGAGAATAGAGAGAAATATCTGAGTAAACCTAAGGTCGAGAATTAAAGCGATGTGTCAGTGATTTGGATGAGTAATGTTGTTTTTTTGGGTGGTAGTAATGCTCTGAGCAGTAATGAGTGTGTACAGTACAGGCTGGAAGTGGCTCAGCGAACCAACATTGGTCAGCTTAGTTTACTGACTGCAGCATAGACTCCAACCTTACTGCCTGCTTCTCTCTGCTGATTTCAAATCTAGTACCTGGACACGTCTGATTTTATTTATTAAAATAT